>NC_056729.1:1162087384-1162172384 GCF_019279795.1 Protopterus annectens | reverse complement strand
GATGGGAATAACAAAATGCAATGCAAAAGCCAATCCACCTAGAAATAGTTTGTTTTGACACAGGCTTGCCCTGTGAACTCAAAGCAAAAGAAACAAACAACTGCTGAGACTGCCTAAAATCCTTAGTCCTGCATCTAAAGTGTGCAAAATCTTTTCCCCTTTATTTTGGGGTCTGCATAAAAAGTAGGCAAATGAATAGTTTGGTTTAAAGCCACACTAGAAACCACCTTAGGCATAAAGGAAGGATTAGTATGATACCCTATCCTTATGGAAAATCAAAAGGGCTCTACTGCCATAAGGGCCTGCAATTCAGACACCCTTCTTGCAGAAGTAATAGCCAACAGAAAAGCAGTCTTCCATGACAAGAATTTCAATTCAGCAGTAGCCGCAGGCTCAAAAGGTTGTAGAGTAAGTTTTTCCAACACAAAATTGAGATCCCAAGCAGGAGTAGGAGCTCTGGGGTCTTATATTCTTTGCCCCTCTAAGAAACTGCTTGAACAAAGGATAAACAATGGTGGGTGACAATCATAGTGAGCTGAAATTGCTGCAGCATGAATCTTAATGGAAGAGAAGGACAAACCTTTGTCCAATAACTCAGTAAGATATTGAAGAGCCACACTCAAATTAGGCTCAGAAATCTCCAAATTCTTTGCTGTACTCCAAAATAAAAACTCTTCCACCTTGTACTAGGTCTTCTAGCTTCCATAATCACATTTAAAACTTGTTGAGGAAGTTGAGACCTGCTGTGTTTCAACAGAGAATATGCCAGGCTGTTAGATGAAGAGAGTGAAGCTTGACATTGAGCAGATGACCGTCCTTCTGAGATAACAGATGAGGAATCAGAGGTAAAGGCCATGGAGGCTTCTTTACCAGACTCGAGGCCAATCTGGAGCTATCAAAATCATCCTTGGCCTGTCTTGTCTGACCTTTAATAGTACCTTTGGAAGAAGAGGCAGAGGTGGAAAGGCATACACATGAAGGTTTTTCCAACTGAAAGACAGAGCATCCACTTTCCAAGCTGTGTGATGAAACCCCTTTGTGCAATACTTTGGCAGCTGGTGGTTTAGTGGAGAAGCGAACAGATCTATGTCTGAGTTGGAGTTCCCCATGACACTGTCAATGTCTGAAATACATGAAGATCCAGTTTCCACTGTGGGGATCCATGATTTGTCTGCTTAACACATCTGCTAAGGAGTTCTGTGCTCCTGGCAGAAACCTTGCCTGAAGAGTTAGTTGCGTCTCCCATAAAATCATTGCTTGCCTGCATAGAGGATAAGAATGTGTTCCCCTTGCTTGTTGATGTACCACATGACAGTTGTGTTGTCTGTTAGAATCAACACCTGCCCTGGAAGAAGTAACTCCTTGAAAGCCATTAATGCAAACTGGACTGCTAACATCTCCTTCATGTTGATATGTAGATGCTGTAGTCTGGCAGGCCACTTGTCTTGTATCCACTTTCCATTTAGATGAGCAATTCTTCTTTTGAAGGCAAGGTATTATTTGAATGACAGTGTCCAAATCCTGGCAGTGCTGTGTCCATACATTTTGAGATACCATTGCAGCTTCCTCATATGCAGTTTAGATGGCATGAACCCTAATGCTTGAAGGACTGTCCTTGCAGTCAGCACGGACTGATGAGATAGTTGATGGAAGTAAAGTGACAGACTCTTTTGTTTGTCCGGGGTAAAAAGGCCATCTGGGCTGCTGTATTCAGTCTCACACCCAGAAAGCACATGTCTTGAGAGGGTACTAGACTGGACTTTATTTCGTTCACAGAATACCCTAGGCATCTTAGCACTGCTATAACATATTCCAGATGCTGTAGAAGGTCTTCCTTTTCTTGAGCCAGAATCAGGCAGTCGTCCAAGTAAGGATAGATTTGAATTCCTTGAAGCCTGAAGTAAGCTATCACTGGAGCCAGAACCTGAGATCTAAAGTTACCATCCAGTGATCTTTGCCCAGCAGAGGTAAAAGTTGTTGTAACGACAACATCTTGAACTTGGGAATGTCCAGATAAGTGTTGAGGAGAGATAAATCCAAAATTCCTTTCTGATACAGGGTCTGGCTGATTGGCCCCCATCTGGAGTAACTGAGATACTTCCTTGTGAGCCTCTTTTCTTTGTGGAGGAGGAACGCCTGGCATGCCTTTGAAAGTGGAAATAAAATCTGTAAAATGATATCCAACACCCATCTGTCTTGAGTAATTAAATCCCACATTACTTTGAAAAGAGACAGACTTCGTCCGAAAGGAGCAGCCAGACGAGAATCCAGTGGCAGCTGAAAAGGCAGGTGAATGGGTCTGTTTGACTGACCCCTGCCCTCACCAGAAGTCTGAGCAGGTGAACTCCTGATCTAGGCCTAAAAGAACCTTGAGCCCTGCCCCTACCACGCCTAGACCTACCTAGACTGGGAATCATAAGCAGGATATGTCCAAATTTCTACTAAACGGCTGCACCTGCAAAAATCTTTAACAGTTTGCATAGACTTAGCTTTGTCCTCCATTTTCTTTAAAACTGCTTCCACAGGCGATCCAAACAACACATCAGACTGTAAAGGAGCATCCAAAATCCTTGTCTTAACATGCTCAGCTAAATTCTGATCCTTCAACCAGGCATGCCAGAACAGAACTAGTAGCAGCCACCCTCGAGGAGGCCTGTACAGCATCAAAACCACATTGCAAAGAATGCTTACCCACTTGTTCAGACACATGAACCAAATCCAGCAACTCTTTACACTCAATACCTTCCGCCAAAGCATCTACCTTAGATTTCAATTGTGAAAGGAGATAATTTTGATATTTTAGCATGTGAAACTGACAATTCACATGGCTAGAGTGGAAGAAGTATACACTTTCTTTCCCCACCTATCCAAAGCCCTTGCCTCTTTATCAGTGGGAACAGGATTTTTAACCACAGAAGCTTTAACACCTTTAGGCCCCTGAAAAACAGTTTCTGGGTCCGCCCTAGGACTCTTAAACAAATACTTATGAGCTTCAGGCACCCTATAATACCTATCAGGCTTAACAGGAGCAGGAGGCAAAGAGTCAGGGTTCAGGGAAGCCTCTGCAAAAACATCTTCCACCACATTCAACACAGGAGGAATAGCTAAGGGCCTATGCTGGGGCAAAACAAGAATTCCCTAAGCCTTTTCCTGAATCAGAGTAATCCTGGCCTTCCCATTTAAAATGCTCCCTCATGGAATGCAGAGTCTCTGAAAATGAGAAATCCTCAGGAGGAGAAGCTGTAGGAGTGGAATCATCCACATCAGAATCAGAATAAGTAGGATACTCCTGCAAGTCTTCCGCAGAAGACTCTGAAGCCTCTGAACACTGTTCAAAACTATCAAACTCGGTTCCACCCTAGGCCTCTTATCAGGCGGGGCATAGAACCTCTAATCATAGTAATCAAATCTTCTGCCATTTTAAGCATATGTTTCTTAGGTACAGAACCCGAAATGCTAGGAGAAGCCCCACTGAAGCTGAACTAGGCCTACCTCTCAAAGAAGTTTTGGCAACAGAAGGAGAGGCTCTAACTACCTTGGGAAGAGAGGGAAGAACAGTTACCTGAGAAGCCCCTCAGCTTGGCCTACCTCCTGAGAAGGCACATCCTGTAATAGTAAAGTTTCTGCCTGAGACTCCATGGAAACTCCTGGCAAAACCTCTGGCTCCACTGAGTTCTAAAGAACCGACGTCCGGGACTGCGGTTCATCAACCCTAGGCTTCACTGACTTGTCCTTGCGCTTCTTGGGCGAAGCGGCGGGAGCATCCGACGGCATTTTATAATTGCAACGCTTCCCAAACACTAACCTGGCACAGTCTAACCTCCTCTTAATAGTGCTTGTTAAACCTAGCACAAGAGCGCAACCAACAACGCCGTGCTCAGGCCCTAAGCAAGGTATACACAAGGTATGGTAATCCCTATGAGGTATCTGTTTCCCACAAGAAATACAGTTATTCACTTTTCTGACATCCGTAAAATACTGAGGCAAGAAAAACCAAAATGTTCCCAACGGGTACTTAGCCAACTCTGTTTCGGTCTGAAACTGAAATATCTCAGAACGCCAACCTGCACTCGCAAAACTGCTTCTGCATCGGACCATGCGGCAAAAAAGACTGAGGATATGACTCTGGTATTGACTATACCCCAATAGTAAGGACTGCAGCAATGGAAAACGAAGAACATCCACATTTTATACATAATTAGCACTCTTCTCTGCTAGTACATCCCTCGTAACAAGATAACTATAATAAGTATAGTTCAAAAATATTCATCTCTGAGCTCCAAAATTTTGCCAGCGTGAATTCATTAACCCGATGTCCCTCTTATCCTTACTCTATTCCCATTTCTACTCTTATAGGTCCATAGGCTGGTACTAGGCTATCGGCCCTAGGGCCTATACAAGCCTAGCCATAACAATTCCCTGGATATTTCTTCCCACAGTATTTACTTTTCTGGACCCCTGTCTAGCAGGGTGACTGACATGATCCCCAGGGTGAATTTCCTATCTCACATCCAATCATCAAGGTTCCTTTTGAAGAGAGCCAAGGAGGCGCTCTTCTTGACATGTATGGGCAGTCTATTCCAGAGTATGGGGAGTCTCTGGGTCAGGAACCTATCCCTCCAGCATGTTTTGTTCATTGTGATGACAAGGTTTAGATCCCTGGAGCATGTGGCTTTGAGGGATTGGGATTTCTTTAAGTGGAGCATGTCCAACAGCTCAGGGTTTGACATGGCCTTGTATGTTAAACAGAGATCACCTCTGAGTAGATGATATGCCACAGAGTATAGCTGGAGTTTTTTTAGATGGTCAGCATATGGCATTTGCTTTAGGCCTGTGATTCTTTTAGTGAGGTATTTCTGTGGCCTTTCCAGCTGTTGCAGATGTCTTGTGAGGTACATACCAAATGGGGCATTATACTCTATAATAGGTCTAATGAGGGATGAGTACAGTGGGACAATGACCTCCTTTTTTCTGGATGAAAAGCCCTTAGTGATGAGGTGTGCCACATAGAAGGATTTCCTGACTGTTGTGGCAATGTGGTTATCGAAAGTGAGGCCACTGTCCACCTGTGTCCCTAAGTCTCTCATCACACTTTCGATGTTTAGTGTACTACCACCTATGTGGTAATTCATGGGTACATGTTTTTTTCCAAAGGGGATAACTATACATTTCTTGGCATTAGGCTTGAGCCCATGGCTCTGGCACTAGGCATCTGTTACTGTAAGGCCCTTTTGTAGAATATCTGCATCATTTGGGGATTCAATAATGGCTCCCAGTTTGCAGTCATCTGCGAACTTTGTCAGCCAGAGTCCCTTAGTGTTGGCCTGTACTTCAGAGAAGTAGATGCCAAACAAGAGTGGTTCCAGGACTGAACCCTGAGGTACTCCATTGTCACTTGTCTGGAGCTGGATTTGGAGTCGGCTACTTTTACAGTCTGGGTTCTGTCAGTAAGCCAGTTGGCAACCCATCAAGTGATGTAGGGATTTATGCCCAGCTTAGTAAGTTTATCTATGATTCCAGAGTGGGGGATGGTGTCGAAGGCCTTGGCGAGGTACAGATAGGCTGTGTGGACCGCCTTACCCTAGTCCACAGCTCTGGAGACTGATTCAAAGAAGTCAATCAGGTTCAGGAGACAAGATCGACGCTTCACAAACCCAAACTGGTTGGGGTCCAGTGTTTGAAGGTTGCCAATGTCTTTGTTTATAAGTTCCATGATAATGCATTCCATGCCCTTGCAGATCAGGCTTGTCAGACTAATGGGACGGTTGTTCCCGGGATCCAAGGTGGATCCCCCCTTGTGGAGTGGGATAACTGTAGCTGTGCGCCACTCAGTGGGCATGAAGCCTGAGGTGAGGCTATGATTAAACATGACAATTAGGAGAGGTGCCAGTTAATTTTGCTTAGTAAGTTTATCTATGATTCCAGAGTGGGGGATGGTGTTGAAGGCCTTGGCGAGGTCTAGATAGGCTGTGTGGACCGCCTTACCCTCATCCACAGCTCTGGAGACTGATTCGAAGAAGTCAATCAGGTTCAGGAGACAAGATCGTCCCTTCACAGACCCAAACTGGGTGGGGTCCAGTGTTTGAAGGTTGCCAATGTCTTTGTTTATAAGTTCCATGATAATGCGTTCCATGCCCTTGCAGATCAGGCTCGTCAGACTGATGGGACGGTAGTTCCCAGGATCCTAGTTGGATGCCCCCTTGTGGAGTGGGATAACTGTAGCTGTGCGCCACTCAGTGGGCATGAAGCCTGAGGTGAGGCTATGATTAAACATGACACTTAGGAGAGGTGCCAGTTCATTTTGTAGTTCATGTAATACACAGCCTGGGATATCATCTGGTCCCATGAATGCTGTATTCTTAGCTTTGGATAATGTGGTTTCTACCTGTGTGGCTGTGATTACCGGAATTTGGCTATCTTTTGGTATTGAGATGGGCCCTTTAGGGGGTGAGAGGGGGTTGAAGTTGGCACTAAATTGATCTGCCAGGATATTGGCAATATCCTTGGGATCAGTATATTTAATCCCATTCTGTTGAAGCTCAGAGCAGATCTGAGCATTGCCATTTAGATTCTTTACATAACTATAGAATGCCTTGTGGTTGTCTTTGGAATCTTTGGCAATTTTATTTTTGTAACTAGCTTTTGAGGATTTTATGACGGATCTCAGCTTCTTACTGAGGCTGGTGAGGGAGTTTTTTGCATCCTGTGATTCTCCTCTTTTCTGCAACAGTTTCTTCCTTCTGTTGTATAGTTTGTTTATAGCAAGGGACCACCAGATTGGCTTCCTTTGTTTGGAGGAGAGCATCTTGGTTCTATTTGGGATGGCACGATTCACGCACAAGTGGGTGTGCTCGTACAGTGCCTTAGTGTAGGATTCTGCATTCGAACTTTTAGATCCCATCTGCATGGGTGTCATGAAGTTTGTCACTTCTGACTTCAGTAGCATGAAGTTGGCTTTGGAGAAGTTTTCTTCTCAGTTTTACCTACTTTATCGCTGCAACAGGCCTACCATCCAGCACAGTCACCTGCTCTACTATGACTCTTCCTTCTTTCTTCTGTCACTCAATCAAATTACTGCAGCAAGACATGGAACACAGGGATACTCAAGTCAGCAATATGGCTATACCTATCTATTCTGTCTCATAGGTCCAGCCTCACTTACATTTTTGCTACACAATTCATTCCTGATTCCAATAGGCAGCCCAAGCTATGTTTTACCCATTTTAATAATAGGTCATTATCTGCTAGTCATGTCAGATAGTGTCCAGTCAGTATTTTATCACCATGAGTATTGTCCTCCTTGGGCTCCCTCGTATTCATAGCCTGCAGTTCCTCTCTCTTTCCTCATGTTCCTCCAAAATACCTCCACTGTTTACTTTATTAAGAGGCAAATGGTCTCTCATGCCATCTTCCTGCCCCTCATCCTCTTCTTTCCTTATCAAGGTGTCCCAACCATCTTGGAAGTGCCTATAGGTATGCACTTAGCATGCTCCTTGTTGCTCTTCACCTGCTTGGACTCTGTAGAATCTACACCTACCTGATCGACCTCTCATATTCCAGCAACTGCAGAATGCTAAAACCCACAACCGTTAGAATGGGTCTCCATCATTGTACCCTCTGTTGCTCTCTAAGGCACCCCATGTCTCTCTATTATCTGTTATCATATAGTAGAAACCGAATGCCTTTTCCAGGGTTTTGCTTTAATGACCTCTACCCTGCCAAGTAATTTTTAAAGCTGTAGAGAGCAGCTGTGGTCTTTCACATTGACCCTGTGACTGGATACAGTCTCAGCCTGTGCTGAAACCTATTACAAGGGTAATCTTCCATTGGCCTCACTCACCTTCCAGCTAGTACCAACCCCTTCTGCATTGCCTCTTTGTTTATTACTAACCATTGGTACAATATTTGTGTAGTTTCACAATGAAGTGGTGTGGCTTCTGCAAGCCTCTATTACCCTTCCCTGTACATCCACACAATTTAAAGGCTTAAGCCCCAGCAGTCCTTATTCAATGACAGCTCCACTTCTGAACTAAAACCTACTGGAGCCTGGTCTTCTGCACCCTCCTCCACCCTTACTATATGGAGATTCTCCATCAAAATAATTGTACAGTTCATCCTGCTTGGCCATTAAATGCTAACTGCTATTTTGGGAGCAGTTATCTCTTCTTCATACCTTTCTAATAAATGTGCCACTTCTATGGTTTTATTTCCCTGTTGCATTATCACCACATTCAGTAGCTTACCCTCTGACCTGACATTCACAACCCTCAGCCACAAGGCCCCAAGGTCTAGGTAATAGCATTCAGCTTCCCAATTATAATTTTCAGCTTTTTTCTATGCTACAGTGCAGCTGATCTTACTTTTCTTATGCCTGAAGAAGTAATATGTTGTATACCTTCCTCGACTGCTCAGCACTTGATCATCTATGGCTAAACACTGCAAATTCATCCTTCTGTTATCACCAAGGTCATAGCTAGTGAACTAAGCTGCAATCTTAAGCTCAGCTCCATAGTGTCCTGCTGCCGTGTTGAGAATGCCCTACTATAGTAACACAGTAAGTTGGCAGATGGCTGTAACTGTAAAAAAACAGGCATCTATATTTCTAATCTTATGTTTTAGATAATCTGAGCATTCTCTGATAAAAGAAATATACTATTGATAAAACCATTATACTGGGAATATGTAATTATTCCAGGTATATTCTGTTAAAAATATTTGTAACAGAAAGCAACTAAACTAATGACATGTAATTTGAATAGTCGTTTTACAAAAAAATAATAATGGAAGAATTATGTCTTTTGAATTGGCAGGTAATAAAACAAGAAAAGGAGAAAAGGTTAATTATTAGGAAGGCCTGTAAGATGTCTTGTGCTTTATCTATCAATGAGCTAAACATACATTACAAAAACGGATAAAATAAAATTATTTAAGATTTTATAAACCTGTAATGTCCCTACTGTGAATGAAAAATATCAGTTTATTTTAGAAATGCCCATCACTATCCTTACTTAAAATACTGTGTCAATACTGGCAAAATAAACAGTTTGGGAGACAAGTGCTTGTTTTACAGATTTGCTTTAAAATACTGCTACAAGTGATACAGAAATAAAGAACAGATATTCTGACATCTCTTAGGCATCATACTGTATTTCTTTGATGCAATGAGACATTCAAGTTGTGCAGCAAATGCTTTCTGGAGATGAAAAATGGCTGTGTTGAGAATATACTTTTCAACAGAGGACTGATGTGCTGTGATAAATACGCAGAAGTATGACTTTTTTTTCTGAGAGATGATACAGAAGAGAAATGATCAATTGTTAAAATTCCCCAAGTGTTTAATTTGTTGCTGCTTTGGCGTCAAGAAACAAAATTTTCTTAGGAAAAAAAATGTACCCTTTAGTCAAAAGCCATGCAAGACAGTCTGAACTTGAATTTGTTTTGCCTGCAAAAGAATAAATCCATTTATTTTCTATCTTATCTGGAAGCCAAATATTTTATCTCATACACATTATTTATTGTAAAGTATGTTTTATTTGACATTTGGTGTAATTTTAAGACTGCATTACATGATATGATCATAAGATCATAGGAAATTCAAGGCAACTGAGTCTTGTAACTATTTACACCTTAAAACACCCACTGTTAGACTATACCTCTTCCTTCAAGGAAGGCTAGGCCTGTCCATCCTAGGCTGAATTTGTAAATACGTATTCAGTCATCCAGCTCCCATCTGAAGGAAAATAATGTATCACACTGCTTATTCTGCAAGGAGAATCTGTTCCAGAAGTGGGGAAGACACTGTGTGATGAATCAATCGCTGCAACATGTTTTATTTTGTATTTGAGGAACTATTTGATTTGTGAAGATTCAGGAGATCCAAGACCATAGGGTCCATAAAAGCAAGGAAGGCAAGGCACAGATCTCCCCTCAGGAGTCTATAAGATGCATCTAGAGTTCTGGGGGAGCTTAAGGTTTTTAAGCCACTGATCATCTTGGTTAAGAACCTTTCTGTTCTTTGCCATTGTTTCATATGTCTAGTGGGGTACATCCCAAAGGGGCCATTGAATTCAGTGGTTTACTATGACAACAGAGGCCGAATGGTGACAATCTCAAACCCGACATTGTTGAAGTATATATCTCGCCCATATCTCGACCCATGTTAAAGCCCTTTCAGAAGTCGAAGTCGAGAAGTATTTCGACAATGTCAGAATTCGACATTTTCACTTTCATAGACATGGGTCAATGATCCCATCATTCGTCCAAGTCTGCTTCAACATTAGCATAGTAAACCGAATTCAGTAATTGGCATAGTCAATGCTGAATGACCTCTCTAAGATCTGGATGGTATTCCATTGGCAATTAGTTGTGCTAAGAAGAAGGGCTTTCTGACTAGTGTTGTTACATGATGCTCTAAGAAGAAGGAATTATCAACCCAATGTTCTAAGGTTTCTAGCAACATTCTCATTTTGAAGTGGGGGTACTGTCAAAGATGTATGTTGGGGGAAGGGCTTGTCTACCAAACGTGACAAGGCTGCACTATATACTGCCTGTTGTTCCAGTTCTTTTGTACAACATTCCTCCCCTTGTTTTATATTTTCTTGATGTTTCAATTCTCCTGCTATAAATGCCCAATTTTCATGATACAACTGTTGCTTTTGCCTGTTTGTTGAGTAAAAATGACATTCTTAATTAATCTGAAAAGGTTTTAATGGCTTGTTGTTATACTTTCAGTTGTTTGTTTTTGATCATCAACAAAAAGTAGATGTTATTTCTTTGTTTATTTCTCCAAATGGTTTGTTTTTTTACATACTTTGACAGATTTGACCCCATTCCTTGGTCAGGGCATAATTAAAGTTCTTGAAAAATGATCTTGCTTCAATATTTGATGTTCATTAAGAGTTCATATCTCAGCATCAGCAATGTACCCAGAATTGCCTCTGTCTGCAGCTCATAAGGGGTCACCTGTATTCGTAGCAGATATCTAGTTTAATTTCTCCAGATGCTTAGTATTTTATATATCTTGATTGAGAATGGACCCCATTCCTAAGTCACTTCATCATCAAAGTTCTTGTAATCAGTTTTGCGTCATTCTTTAACATCTGATAAAACTTCTCTTCACAGCCTTCACAATATACCCAGAATCCCCTCTTTTGGCAATTCATAAAGGGTTATTTGTATCGGTGACATTTTTAAATATGATTAAAAATTATTTTTTATTAACTCACTTGCTCCTACTGTAGCCGGAACTATCTGTGTATCATTATTTTACCTTGTTCTAGTTTCAGCTTAAGTCATGATGTTTTGTAAATGTATGTCTTTCAGTTTGTAAGTCTTTGGAGTCAGTAGGTATAGCAATTTCAAAGAATCAATGCTATTTCTGTCTTTTTTCCTTGAACTACAGTATCTGGTCTGTTTACTTCCACCTTCTTAGCTGCTGGTATAGGATGATCACACATGATTATTGCATTGTCATTTTTGCTAATTCTTTGCAGTACATATTTCCAGTGCCTCTCAGCTACCTCTATGTTGTAATTTATACACAATGTCCAGTGAAACAATCTTGCCACACTGTTATGCCTAACTGTTTCTAGTTCTGTACTGTAAAAAGTATACTTGTTTATACCTTCTTCCTTTTCTATGGATTTTCTGAACACAGTCCACTGTCTTGAGCTGCCTATATTAACTTTTCATCTTTTGGTTTGAATTCAGCTCTTGATCAACATGTGGTTGTTCCAGTTGTTGTGTCTTTCGGCTTTTCCCAGTTAGGGGTCGCCACAGTGGAACTCCGGTCCGCTAATGATTGGCAGTAGATTTTTTACGTGCCGAGTTGCCAGCTCTGACGCGCAACCTTTAACGAAGATACGCCCATTCATGCATGTCTCCACACAGAAGACACTTTAGCTGAGAATCGAACAGGACAATGTCTTACTGTGAGGCGACAATGCTACCACAGCACCACCACCGCAGTAGATCTTTATAATCCTTACTATAATTTGGGTTCACCATACTTCTTTTTCTCTTTTTCCTGATTGTATTCTCTGTATTCTTTCTTTTGTTGTTTTTTTTTTGTACTTTCTGTTGTTTCTGATTTTTGTACATATCTGGTTCAATTTCCATGCCTGCTCATTTCCCAAAAGTTTTTACTAATCTGAGCAAAAGGTGTCATCTTAGACTTGCTTTCTTCATATTTTAGAACTTTCATTGTATTTGGACCTATTAATGCAAATAAACAAGTATACATAATCAATAGTCTCAATACACCTAGTGCCTCTTTCATACCAAGGTATTTCCAGTCTTGGCAAACACTATATCATTTGAATGGCATGAATGAGTTTTGTCAAATTCCTATGAAGCTTATCTAGCTCCTTTTGTTGCCAGTCAATCACCCCAAAACTGTATGTTCAAATGGGAAGTGCATGTTGATCTATAACTTAAACTTTAATCCTACATTTAAAGCACTTTTCTCCCTAGTGAGCTTTCTTCTCCTTTGCTCATGTTGTACTGATGCCTCTGTTGATTGTCAGATATGTATGCACTCCCTCTTGTTTTAAGACTTTTACATCATATTCCTCCCCAAGTTTCATTTTTCTTGATTCTTCAATTTTCTTCTTTCAAGTGTTGCTTTTGCTCATTTGTCAACAGTACATGACATCCTTATGCCATCGTAGAAGGCTTTAATGGCTTGTAGCTGTTCTTCCAGGTGTTTATTTCATACACTTTACAGTTTTATATCATCCACTAAAATTAGATGAGATATCTTTTGATAGGACAATTTTCTTGTTGTCAGACTGCAGCCGTGACCTAAGCTATTAAGTAAACAGTTTAACATTTTGAAGGCAAAGCAAGAGTAATAGCAACAATAAATCATTATTAGTTTTCATCTTCAGGTTTAACTACACTGCTCATTAACAATTTATGCACCAAATCTTGAGCAACATGTGACTGTTCCTGCACTTCTGTATATATGGAACTATGTGTGCTTTTCAGTTTTCATGTATTTTCTTTATTGCCAAGATCTATATATTCTTCATTCTACTTTTTAGCACTTTCAGTTGTTACCTGTTTATTATCAGTTTTATGTTTTACTTTAATATCTACTCCCTTCCAAAATGTTTCTTTTAGTCTAAGGAACAATGTAATCTTAGATTTTTTTTTCTTCACAGTTTGCAAACCTCACTCTGCATCTGGTTATGTCAACAAATATTCATGCAGTTTTACAACTGCAGACCTATGCATTTAGTGAGTTTCAAGCAGGCACATACGGCCTTCAGACTGAGAGATATATAATTCTACTAAACACTGATTGTTTTATAGATCACTTGATAGCCATGAACCAGTGTTCTGTCCTTCCTATCCAAATAATTCCACACTTTTGGGGGATGGAAGACATAAGAAATCTAATTAGACAAACTCTTTGTTTCATTTTCAGAGATGGCTTTGTGTGCTGTAGACATAAGAACCCTTAATGGGGCATTTCTTGAGTATGCTGGTTACCTGCCAGACCATTAATAAGTATCAGGCCAATTATTTGCCTACTTAGTCACCCACTTACTTACGTATTTAATTCCTTATTTATTTTTCTTGACTGGGTTGGCCACACTGAGCAAAATCTCTTTATAGAAGGGAACTGGAAAGAAAAGCTTTAGCACATCTGTCTTCTTCTTCTTCTTTTGGATGTTCCCATTAGGGGTCACCACAGAGGATCATCTGTTTCCATTTCTTTCTGTCTTCTGCATCTTGCTCTGCCACACCATACACCTGCATGTCCTCTCTCACCACATCCATAAACCTTATCTTGTGTCTTCTTCTTTTCCTCTTACCTGGAAGCTCCATTTTTAGCATCCTTTTCCCAATATAACCAGCATCCCTCCTCAGCACATGTCCAAACCAATGCAATCTCACCTCTCTGGCTTTGACTCCAAACTGTCCAACCTGAGCTGGCCCTCTAATATTCTGATTCCTAATCCTGTCCATCCTCATCATACTCAATGCAAATCTTAACATCTTTAATTCTGCCACTTCCAGCTCTGACTCCTGCCTTTTTGTCAATGTCATCGTATCCAACCCATATAACATAGCTGGTCTTGCTACCCTCTTGTAGAACTTCCCTTTCAATCTTGCTGGTACCCATCTGTCACAAATCACTCCTGAAACTCTTCTCCACCCACTCCACCCGGCCTGTACTCTCTTCTTCACCTCTCTTCCACACTCACCATTACTCTGAACTGTTGATCCCAAGTATTTAAACTCATCCACCTTCGTAAACTCTAGACCCTGCATCCTCACAATTCCTCTATCCTCCCTCTCATTCACACACATATATTCTGTCTTAGTCTTGCTGACCATCATTCCTCTCCTCTCTAGAGCATATTTCCACCTCTCCATGGTCTCCTCAACCTGTTCCCTACTCTCACTACAGATCACAATGTCATCCGCAAACATCATAGTCCACGAGGACTCCTGTCTGATCTTGTCTGTCAACCTGTCCATCACAATTGCAAATAAGAAAGGGCTCAGAGCTGATCCTTGATGTAATCCCACCTCCACCTTAAACACATCCATCACTTCTACCGCAGACCTCACACACTACCCTCATACATATCCTGTACCACTCTTGCATACTTCTATGCCACTCCCGACTTCCTCACACAATACTACAACTCTTCTCTAGGCACTCTAACATATGCTTTCTCTAAGTCCACAAAGATGTAATGCAACTCCTTCTAACCTTCTCTATACTTCTCCATCAACACCCTCAGAGCAAACACCACATCTGTAGTGCTCTTTCCTGGCATGAAACCATACTGCTGCTCACTAATCATCACCTCCCTTCTTAATCTAGCTTCCACTACTCTTTCCCATAACTTCATGCTGTAACTGATCAATTTTATCCCTCTGTCAGGGTCGGCCTTAGGACAAGTGGTGCCCTAGGCAAAAGGGCTCCACAGCACTCCCCAACACCACCTGGTGCCCCCATCCTGGTCTATTTATATCATCCAGTTTACTGGAAAAGTGCCCCTGCTAGAGTGGCGCCCTAGGCAGCCGCCTAGTTGGCCTATGCCTAAGGTGGGCTATGCCCTCTGTAGTGTAAAGAAAAGCTTCAGCATATATGTAAGTATAATAAATGAGAGGAACATAAATAAGCTGAAATAATCACAATATAGAAAGCAGCTGTAAGACTCATTAATACATTAAAGAAGTTGTACGTAAAATAGGTATGATATACATGCAATGCATTTCTTTTTTTTTTCAAAAACATTTTTATTAAATTTTGTAAATAAACATGGACATAAAGTATTAAAAGTAATATTTACACTATATACAAACATCCTTGTTATCCAAGTAAGGTAATCAATATTTATCTAACAATCTCTCCAATTTTTGGTAAGCTAGTCTTTTGTGTGTTACATTTGATAATCTCTGATAAATAGTTTGCATTTCTTTTTTACATACAGATTTTGCTATTGAAATAAACTCAGTAAACATAAGATCTTGCTTATTTTTCCAGTTCAATGTAATTATTTTTTGAGCAATAGCTAGAATTAACCAAAGAACAGGTAACTGATGTCTAGAAATTACACTTGGGGTAGGGACATTGAATAATATCAAAGAACTAGTAATTTGACAGTTATCAGACCACAGGGCTTTTGCAAAATGTCTAAAATCACTCCAGTATTGTGTGAGACAGGGGCGGCTTGTGCTATAGGACTACAGGACTGCAGCCCCCCCCCCCCCCACACACACACACACACCTAGAAACGAAGAAGAAAAGGGAAACAGAAAAGAAAACTAAAACAGAAAAAAAATGAGTCCGGAACTCCAGGCATGCATGCGTGCTGTGCTTATGGAGTTCTGGGTACTCTCTCAGAACTCTAGACTGCTCTGCCAGGCAGTCCGGATAAGGGAGAACAGCATCCCTGCCCTGCAGCCCAGAAGTCTGTGCGGTGATGATGACCATGGAACAGAACGACACCAGACTGCATCATCAGCAGGCTGGGTCTTCCAGCCTACTCTCGCCGGAAAACCAGCATCATCGGCAGGCTGAGAAACCTGCCAGGAGGACCGGAAACCCAGCCGTTCGCTTGCTGAGAGTGGATTTCTGTGTGGACGGGAATGGAAAATATTGCAGGCTCGCGGGCTAAGAGTGGATTTCTCGGAACGGAGACTACTGCTGTGGATTTCTGTATAAACCAAGACTACTGAACTAAGTCAGGTGTGTGTGTGTGTGTGTGTGTGTGTGTGTGTGTGTGTGTGTGTGTGTGTGTGTGTGTGTGTGTGTGTGTGTGTGTGTGTGTGTGTGTGTGTGTGTGTGTGTGTGTGTGTGTGTGTGTGTGTGTGTGTGTTTTGCCTGATTTAAAACTTCTATTAATAGCTCTTATGGAAAGGAGTAAAAATAATATCTGTAGCCAAGCTAGTAATGAAATCATGGCTGAGTTTTATAGGTAAAAGGAGAGTTAACTGAAAGGTGACACCTAGCACACAGTAGACCTTATGAGTAATGTTTAGGCACTGTATCATTGCGCCTGTCATACAAACAATACTTTTAAAGAAGTATTAGAACAGCTTATTTTTCCACATTTGCTACAGAATTATATAAGGAACTCAAATACTGCGCAGCACTTTTTTATATAAACATAATGCTGTACTGTGTCAAACTGAATGAGGTTTAACAAATAATCACTGAATCTGCTGCTGTGGTATGGACTAGGGTAAAGAGAGAGTAGATAATGGTAAATGTCTTCTAGCTAATGTACAACCTTTTCAGTGAAATGACATCTAATACAGAATTACTCAACATGAAGATGTCATGTTTTTATTTGGCTGGCTGCATCATTGTGTGTGTAATGTCCCAGAGAACACATGGTGGTGGGTAGAGAACACCTCAGGCTTGAACCTTGTATGCAAGTGACAAGGGCCTGAATTCCCTACCCAACACCATTTGTAAAAAAGTTTGCAGATTTTTGCCCCACATTTGTTCTGTTCTTCATAAAATATGTGACTTCTGTAGGTTTGTTTTTTCTTTGCACAGTCAGTAGTGTAATGGTGCACTGGTAGCATTGCTGCCTGACAGCTACAGGTTCTCTGGTTTGATTCTTGGCTTGGGATCCTAGTGTGTGGAGTCTGCAAGTTTTCCCATCTTGCAAAGAGATGTGTCTGTAGTGTTTCTTCCTGGGCTGCTGTTTAAATTTGGCTTTTGTTCAAAGTCAGACTTTCCTGGTTAACAAATGTTAAATAAATAAAAATAACAGGCACTTTATTTGTAGATGAAACAATGACATATAACGTTGTTTGCTAGCAATAACATCTTAATTAGTTACAGATTTATTTAATGTGGAATTTAGATGAATTTTACTTCTTCAGAGATTGTGCATATTTACTGATACTGGTGGACTGTAGAAGTTTGAGCAGACTTTTATGATGGAAATGTTCTGCATTAGCCAGTTTTATCATTATTGGTGCATGCATTTTGTTTCATTGTTTACTGGAAAAATGTTCAAAACAATACATTTAAAATGCCCCCTAACAACTGTATTGTATTGTACAAGGAATATAATTTAATACAATCAGGAAGGTATATCAAAGAGCACATGTATGTTTCGTGTTCAAGGGGTCTATTATTTGAAAACAGCCCAAAGTTAATCTTTATCTGCCACTGGCAAAATGTATTTTCTTTGAATGTGGGTTTCAATGCTGTTTCAATGAATGTGAGTTTCAAGGGCAGAGAAGTTTTAATGCTAAGTCTATTTTCATTGTGAGACTGCATTACTTTGTTTAGCAGATATCTATTAGGGTTTGTGCTATAAAATGCAAAATAAAACTTTCAAATGAAATCCAAATCATCGCAGAAGTAAAACAGTATGCACATTTCAGTGTTTATGGTAAATGGGGCGAAATAACCAGGGAATGGGACTTTGGAATGGATGTGGGGGAAGGCTCCATTC
Source organism: Protopterus annectens (assembly GCF_019279795.1). Classification (NCBI taxonomy): domain Eukaryota; kingdom Metazoa; phylum Chordata; order Ceratodontiformes; family Protopteridae; genus Protopterus; species Protopterus annectens. The sequence continues at coordinate 1,162,154,442 of NC_056729.1, read as the reverse complement.
AACTATGATTTTGTGAAGGGGACAGAAACTCAAAGACAGCCCCAGCTGAACTATACCTCTCAACTGTCCAGATTTTTGCTTCTTATTTTTGGTTTGTTCCTCATAAAATGTGTGGTTTTCTGGCAAATCATTTAGGAATGAAGTCACTAAATAATGAGACATTGAGTTTCAGACGTCATAACCTTCAGAAAAAATGCATGCTAAAGCAAGACCGGTTATTCTATCAACTGTCTTGAGTTTATACCAGAGCAATTTTAGTACTGTTTGTATGTTCCCCCAATATATTTGACCTTGTCCAGATTTCCTGCATTAAGAGTTTGAGAGGTACATGCAAATAAATAACTATATAGAATTAGGAATATCCAAACCTCTCAACTGTTCCCAATTTTGGCTCAAAATGTTGCTCTCCCCCTAATAATCCCTCTGCAAATGGCAATTTTGGAAGAAAACATGGAGGGTTTACAATTATAAATAATTGTAATGATCAGAGTTATAGATTACTTTTATTTCAAAAATGCATGTAGATGTTCTTATTTTGTCAACTGCTCAAGTTAACAGTACTAATATTAAGACGGTGTCCTTTCTTTGCCAGGTTCCCAGCTGTATTGTGTGGCAATTTTATATTTTTGCATCACATTTTTGGTCCGTTTTTCATAAAGGTGTGGTTTTCTGGCAAATTAATGGCAAATCATTAAAGACTGAAGTTAGAAAATAATGGCAGACATTTGAGTTTCATATTTCATACCCTTCAGAAAATTGATACTAATGCAAGACCTACTACTAGTCTATTATCTTTCTAAGTTTATAAGAGAAATATTTAAAAATTGTTCTTATTTTTGGGCCTGTGTCCCACTTCTGTGTATGGCTTTGTCCAGATTTATTGCTCTGAGGTTGAGAGGTATGAGCCATCACAGTCAGCCAGAGACATTTCAAATTGTGACATACTTGTTGCACCTCACTTCCCACTGTAGTGGCTTTGGATGTCTCCAAGCAAGGCAAGGAGCAGTTATGCAGTGTAAATGTGCAGAGTATTCCCCCATCAAAGGTAGACCACAAGAACGACCGTGGCTTTTCACCTCTCCTTGATTTTGCAGAATGTTCTGGTTTTCTGTCATATTTTTATACTGTTGATTTATGCTTCTTATTATTCAGAAAATGCATGCTGTTGCAGTGCCCTGTTCCTCTGTGTTTAAGTAGCAATGCTTTAATGACCATCAGGTAAGCTTGTTGGAGATTGTTAAGATGCAAGTAAGCTTTAATAAGCATATTGTCAAAGAATTACCAACATTGAAAGCCTTTTTGTTGTTTCCATGCAGAGAATATTTACATAACTAGATAACGTGTAAGCCTTAGGTATTGAAATGCATACAACAGTATTTAGGTTCATAGGTTCATAGATTAGTACTAGGCTAACTGCCCTTGCGAGCCATTTTAAGCCTAGCCAATTATCCCTTGTGAGACTCAAACTCTGCACCTTGTATTTGTAAGGCAAACACCTTAACCATTAGGCCACCCTCCCAACCATTAGGCCACCCTCCCAACCCTTAGGCCACCCTCCCAACTATTTGTAATAAAGGACAGGATTACAGTATTTTCAGAAGCTCATTACATTTGTTGGAGACTTGTGGTCATCTTTGCAAGCTTTATCCGTAAACTAAACGGAATGCCAATCTAGCATGTGTGGTTCATAACTTGTGCAGCAATCCTTTAAGCAATTTATCTTGAGCTTGTTTCTTGTTTGCTGTTCATTTTTTACTTTGATCATGTCTTCCCTATGAAACAAGTAGATAGTTGTTGTCAGGCAGCAGGTCTTTTTTGGATAAGAAACATTTTTACAAGTGGGGGTATCACAGAGATTGCTACGTTCACCATGTTACTTGGTAATTTTATAAAGTTGAATATAAATTATAATTAGAACTGCTTTTGACTGGCATTCCAGCAATGTATTTAAAAAGTATTTTTTTTTCATGCCTCACAACCTTTGTGTTTCCATCTAGATATTAAGTAAGCTGTCATGTAGCCAATGCATTGAAATATTTTTTTCTTCTATACTTCATTTTGTCTTGATTGGACTCTCGTAATGATGGTTTGGCACCCAGGGCAGCGTATTTAATTAAAGTTTCAGTTGTTGTAGTTTTGAGCATAGCCCCACCCCATTTAGTTGGCCACACCCCTTCCAATTGGCTACACCCATTCAGCTGTCTCCTGCAGCCCCCCTTTAATTTGAAGTCACCAGCTGCCACTAGTGTGAGAGTTCTACATTTGATGAACATATGAACCCAGTTGGCTTTAAGAATATCACCACACCTCCAGCATTTGCTTTCATTACTCTTGGTTATAAGATCAATTCTGTGTGGAGTATAAAAGCTTCTATGAATAAATCCAGGTATATAGTCTCCAATATAAAGATGATGAAGTGTTTTTTATTGAATTTAATAACTGTTTTTTATTATCATTAGATAAAAGTTCACCATTAATCTTTATGGAGTAATTCCAAAAAGCTTGGTCAAAAGTAATCAAGTCTTCTCATAGGATTTTATATACAGGTGATATGCTTAATTATGTTCAATGTTCATCAAACTACACCATATGAATAGTTGTATCAATCTTGGTATAATATCAGTTTCCAGATTTATTGACAGTCTCACTTTATTTTCAACAAACTGTCTTAAAGATTGAATACAGAGCCAATTATCTTGACAGACATTATATCTGACTAAGAGAAAGTTCATTAGTTGGATGTTCTTATTGTCTATAAACTGGTGCCAAAACTTTAGATTATTCTCTTTAAGATTCTGCATCTTATTGATATTGAAGGTATCTAGGCAATCTGGTGTATAAGCTATGGGAAATGTAAATGGTGTTCTTTAGACTATAATTGTTGTCGATTATATTTTTGAAAATATAAAATATTTGGTTTATACCATGTGAGAAGTGGCTAAATTTCTTATTATATAAGCAATATTCACGGAGTATCCAAAATATTTTAATTCCAAAGGTTTCCTTAAACTGAATTTCAGAGTTCTCAGAGGAAGTTATATGTATTTCATGTAGTTGTTTCCAGCTAGAGGTGTATATGGATGAAATCCAATGTAGTATTATGTTAATAATAGATTTGGAATATAATTCTATGTTGGTAAAGCCAATCCCATTACTGTCCCAGGCTCTAACATGCCATTTATAGGCTATTTTTGGTTTCTTTGGGAACCATAGAAAAGTTAGTAATAGGGAATCTATTTGTTTAAATAATTTTTTAGGAGGAGGTAAAATCAATGATTGTATGTAAAATAAAATCTTGGTCAAAATAATAATTTTTATTAATGTAAGTCTGTCTTCCATGGTGAAGAACATTTTTTTCCACTTTTTGTCAAAGTCACTGATTATATCAGTTTAGTGGTTAAATTTAATAGTTATTATAAAACCACCAAACAATCCTGGATAGGGAGTCTCTTCAGAGCAAAAACCAAATAGACTTGGAAATACAGATGAGACTCGCCACAGCAGAAGTATAAAATCCTTTAATCACTGCAGTAAAAGTAAGCGCTTTCACATCCAAATGATGCTTCTTCAGACTATAACAACTATAAAAAAAGCACATCCATTTAAATAGCACTGCCTATAAAATCCATTGAACCCATTACTAATTAACTAAACTAATCAAGCATTTAAAGACATACATACATAAATGCTAATACATAAAATAAAAATTCATCTCCATTCATATACATTTGAGCAATAATGTGCTGCTGTATAGGTCTTAATAGAATAATAAAACCAATACACAAAACATGTAACTAATGAACTCACAAAGCCAGTGTGCCAAACAGTCACAGCCCTTAAGACTAAACAACACACCTGATACACTTGAAATAGGTGACTCTATCATCAGGCACACTGACGTCCCGCTCACCAGGCTGAACAAGGAGAGGGTCACGGTGAGCAGCCTGTCGGGCGCTAGGATCCGCCACATAACACAAGCACTCAGGTCACTCCAAGGCAAGTACAGATATGACTCAGTCATTGTCCATGCTGGTGTGAATGACCTGAGACGTACCTCCCTGGACTACATGAAAAGAGACATAAAGGAGCTCTCTGAGCATGTAGCCCAGGCCGGTATGACCCTGACCTTGAGTAGCATCTTACCCTCACCAAGAATGATGCCACAATATGAAGACAAGATGATCAATTTCAACAATTGGCTTAAGTACTGGTGTCATTCAAAGGGGATCCAATGCCTGTCAGCTTGGGATGATATGCTCGACAAGCCACGATACTTCGCTAGGGACGGCTTGCACCTGTCACCCTGGGCTTCGGATATTGGCAAAGGCTCTTCCTACCCCCATAGTGCCTTTTTAGGCAAGGCTCAAAAGACAAACCCACCTCCATAGGTAACACAAGGGATAAGAAACTAAGAGTAATGCTACTCAACGCCAGAAGTCTAAACCTCAAGATGCACGACTAAACTCTCCTTAGCATGGAGAACATCGATATCTGTGCAGTAACAGAAACCTGGTTCAGGGCTCCCAAGAGCACCCCAGCACTACCAGGTTATACCTCATACCATGCTTTTCGCCCCAAAACTTGGACCGAACCACAAAGGAGGGGAGGTATCGATATTCATCAAAGATACCCACACCTCCAGGTTGGTGGCAAAGCACAAGCATCAGAGACTATCCATGTGCAACTAACAGTGGGTAAAACTGCCTTCCAGTTTATAGCCTGCTACAGACCACCCTCCTAAACCCAGGAACCCCACTCGGCCTTCCTGAGAACACTGGAAAATATGAAGGTCTCTCCAAACACCATTATATTGGGCGACTTCAACTACCCAAACATAGACTGGGAGCATTACTCTAGCTCCAACACCCTAGCCCAAAGGTTCCTAGAATTTATAAACTCAAATGCTATGGAACAACTTGTTACCACTCCCACAAGAGGGGAAAACATACTGGACCTGATCATCACCAACATGGGGACTCTATGCTCCAGACCAGAAGTGTATCCCTCACTGGTAAGATCAGACCATAAACTAATCTCACTGGATATTCACATCCCGACCCCACCCCTGCCCAGAAAACCACAGTGAAAAACTTCTAAAGCAAATTTTACACTCCTCAAAACTGAGGTGGAATCCTTCAAAGCCCCGGCCTGTGGAAAATACGCCCAGACCGCAGAATCCTTTATAAACGATTCTATGAACGCCTTCAGGAATGCATGGATCATGCGATCCCAAATAAAACCAAGACCCAGTCGTCCAAAGGCAGACGCCCTGTCTGGTGGACCCCAGCCAAAAGCAAACTGTACAATAGAAGGAGGAAGCTACTAAATGATAAAGCAAAATCCCAAAATGGGAAGGCATCACTGATCAGTATTAGCAAAAACTACGGGCACACATAAAATTGTCTAAGGCCAGCTTCGAGAATAATTACACAGGACACTAAGGATAATCACAAGGCTTTCTTTAGTTATGTTAGGAACCTGGGTGGTAATTCCCAGATATGCTCAGAATTAGTCCAAAATGACAAAAATACACGAACCCACAGACATTGCCAACATCCTAGCTGACAGGTTCAGCGCAAACTTCTCCCTCCCCACCAAAAGGGCAAATATCTATCCCAGCAGAGTGCTGCCCCCCTGACATCTCAGATGCTCAGGTAAGAGCCGCCTCTCCAAAGCAAAAAAACACAGCATCAATCGGACCAGATGGTGTCCCGGCTGCCCTACATGAACTCCAAGAAGAGCTAAACCCAAACATAAAACTACTGTTCAATCTCAGCCTTACTACAGGATATGTGCCCAAAGAGTGGCGACAGCAACAGTGGTCCCTCTCCATAAAGGTGGTGCCTCAACGGATCCTGGAAACTATCGCCCCATAAGCCTGACTAGCTTGGTCTGCAAAGCTATGGAAAGGATCATCATGGACCTCATAAATAAAGATATTGGGGACCTACAAACACTGGATCCTACCCAGTTTGGCTTTGTTAAGGGCAGATCCTGCCTCTTAAACCTGGTTGATTTCTTTGAAACAGTCACCAAGGCCATTGACGAGGGAAGGTGGTCCACACAGCCTACCTGGACCTCGCAAAGCCTTCGATACAATACCCCACTTGGGCATTATAGATAAGCTCACCAGCTTAAATATAAACCCCTATGTCACTAGATGGATTGCAAACTGACTCAAGGACAGAACCCACATGGTTAGAATTGCTGGAGCCATGTCAGACTCCAAACCAGTTACAAGTGGTGTCCCACAAGGCTCAGCCCTGGGACCTCTCTTGTTCGGTATATATTCCTCGGAGGTACAGGCCAACACGGAAGGACTGTGGCTGACCAAGTTCGCAGATGACTGCAAACTGGGCGCCATAATCGACTCTCCAACCGACACAAGCATCCTCCAAAAGGGCCTCATAGAAACAGACAACTGGTGCCAGAGCCATGGCCTCAAGCTAAATGCCAAAAAGTGTATAGTCATCCCTTTGGCAAAACAAAGTGCCCACAAATTACCACATAGGTGGAAATCCATTAAGTACAGAAGAAGTAATTAGGGACCTGGGGACCCAAGTTGATAGTAATCTCTCATTTGACAACCACGTGGCCAAAGTGGTTCAAAACATTTTATATATCCCACCTAATCATGAAGGGATTCACATCTAGATCGGGGAGGTCATCGTGCCTCTTTACTCATCCCTCATCAGGCCCATAATTGAGTACAATGCCCCTTTTGGGATGTACCTTACCAGACACCTGCAGCAACTGGAAAGACCCCAAAAGTACCTCACCAAGAGGATCAAAGGGCTCAAACAGATGCCATATGCTGCCCGGTTAAAGAAACTCCAGCTCTACTCAGTGGCATACCGCCTGTTCAGAGGCGATCTGTGCCTGATGTATAAAGCCATGTCCAACCCGAAATTAATGGACATGCTGCACCTCAGAAAATCCAAATCCCATCGAGCTACGCTCGAGAGACTTGAACCTCAGCACTGAAATAAATAGGACATGCTGGAGGGACAGATTCATAACCCAGAGGCTCCCTTCACTCTGGAATAAAATCCCAGTCCAGGTTAGGCAGAGTCCCTCATTGACTCTCTTCAAGAGGAATCTTGATGAGTGGATGGGAGATCATAGGTTTACCCCGGGTATCACTTCTGTGTCACTGTTAGACAGAGGCACAGTATACTAACCTCGAAAAAGGGCATAGCAAAATAAATTTAAAATGGGTGGCGAAAGCCAAACACATTCTGGCTAGGCTTATAAATGCCCTAGGGCAGATAGCCTAGTATGAACCTATGAACCTATGAACCTATGATTAAGACATTAATACAAGGTCATAAGCAAAAACATTCAAAATCAATGTAAATAGGGGCGTGCTGCTAGGAAAGGCTTCAGAGTCACCTTTTCATTTAATCCATGCCCCCTCTGACTCTGAAGTTTTAGGATCCATCTGTTTTCACTTTCTTCGGTATGGTTCCTAATGTCCCCTAGTCTATCTGTTTTGCTTATTAACTCTAACACATTAAATTTAAACTTATGTAATGTCCCTACATCTAAAATATGCCTAGCCAGTGCATTGCGGTCATCCTCTCTATTAATAGCATAAATATGCTCCCTAACACGTTCGCGGAGACTTCTGTTAGTTTTACCTATGTAAAAGGACTGACATGTCTGACAAACTGTAAGATAGACTAAATCGCTAGATTTGCAATCAGCATAGAACTTAAATCTATATTCATATCCTGTGTCAGGATGTATAAAGTAGTTATTACAAGACATATAGGAGCATTGATTGCAGCCTCTGCAAGGAAACATACCTTGTCTAACAGATAGAACAGGCACTTTTTTATTATTGTCTTCATAACACAATGACTTGTTATTCCTATATGAATAATTAGGTTTTAGACCTACTAGCTCTGCAATCCTATCATCAGTAGTTAGAATATCCCAATTTTTACTGATAATATTTGTGACCTTAGAATTCTTATTAGAATAAGGAATTACCATCATATTCCTATTCCGTTGGCCAATGTGGTTGGTACTACCTATATTCCCTCTACTTCTATGCAAAAAGGGTTGCCCAACACCTTGTCTCATAGCAGTATCAACCTGATACACACTTGCTACTTCTTTCTTGGTGTAACCTCTCGATGAAAAATTCCCAGCTAACATGTCTTGTTTCATTCTGTAATTTTCATCATCTGTAGTAAGCCTTGACATTCTAAGTGTCTGACTCTTTACAATGTTACGAAAAATATGCTGGGGATGCATACTACTGCGATGTAGAATGCTATTTCTCCAGCAAGATGTCCTATATACTTCAGATTGTATCATGTTACCTTCTTTATTTATTTGTGTATCTAAAAATTCTATTTTAACATCAGAGCTTTTAACATCAAATCTCAAAAAGTCAGTAGTTCCATTCATATAATTAATAAACTCATAATGCTCCATTTCAGTGCCAGACCATGTAAAGAAAACATTGTCCACAAAACGCTTATAAAACTTAATCTGATCACTATACAGAGTATTAGCCATAATGTAATTCCGCTCCCAATATTCTAACACAAGGTTAGCATATGAGTTTGCACAAGGGGTGCCCATGGCTACCCCTTTTTTCTGTAAATAGTATTTACTATTATATAAAAACACATTATTGTTCAATATCAACTCTAACAATGCTAAAATTCTAATGATAATACTCCTAGAAATTCCTTCTTCAATCAAAATCAGTCTAACAAACTCCATACCAGTGTCATTCAGAATCGAAGTGAACAATGACACTACATATAGAGTGACTAACATATCATTACTTATGTTATTTGAGGACACATATTCGCCATAACTCACCAAGAATTCCTGGTTATCCTTCAATATCAACTTATTCCTATCTACTATTGGTGTAAAGTGTTTTTCAACAAAGATGGAAGCGGGTTCCATTAGCCATCCATTGTCTGAAACAATAGGTCTCATAGGTGGTTCAGCTAGAGTTTTGTGTATCTTGGGGAGTCCTCTAAGGGTGAGGACTAATGGTTGCTCAACCAGAAGGTAATTATATAAATTACTATCAATGATGTTACATAAAAATAGATCATACAATTCAGAATGCATATTCTTAATTAAACTATTTAACTGCATACTTGTCAAAATCTGACAAGTCACAGAATCATCTAACATATTCATCATGGTATCAAGATACATACTGTGGTCTAAGACCACAATAGCCCCTCCTTTATCAGCTTGTCTAATCACTATGTCTTGATTGTCCTGTAATTTACTAATAGCTTGAAAGTCATCATACGTCAAGTTGTAAAAATCTGGTTTACAATGAGTGTTATAAAATTCAATCAAGTCACGTTCACAAGCTCTTTCAAAGGTATCTAATAAAGGATGCCCCTGTGGAACAAAAGTGGAGGGCTTAGAAAAAGAATTCCTATTTCCCACTTCATTATCCCCAAATAACATTCTCAAACCAACACTTCAAGTGAACATTCTAATATCTACCAAAATATCAGCTAAATCCGCTGTCCTAGAAGGTATAAATGAGAGGCCTCTATTAAGTAAGCGCCTCTCACTTTCAGTCAAATTATAACTAGAAATGTTCACTATCAAGTCTTCTTGAAAGGACTAAGTACCTTTCTCTGAAATTCGTGTGCTTCCCCTGAAGTTTTTCTCTTTCTGGTGCACCTCTGCGGTGACCATCCAGTCGGTGTCATCTGTCGGATGGGTAAAGGGAAGGAAAATGCCATGTGGGTACTCTGTGAAGCTGTTGATAGCAAGGAGTTGTTCTTATTTGAACCACAGTCTCCCTTACTGGTAACTTCCAAGGTAGATGGTGTTATTCTATTGTTAGTCTGCCTGGATGGACCTTCACCTGCTTCTAAGGAATTAACTGCCTCAGATGTTGCATCATCACGCAAAATTAAATCACTAGGTGTGGGCATCCTCGAAGGGTCAGTGGATAGAGGTGGCGGTATTGACATCACAATAGTGGGAGTGGCTTTCGATGCTGTATGAGCTGTGTCTATTCTATTCTTGGCATTGTGGATGTTATGAATCTTATTCACAGTATTGTCAACATTGTTCCTGGGCCAGGAAAAAACCTGACCTAGACAAAAATCGTTTAGATCACATTCCAACTTTTTCTTTTTGTCGAGCAACTGCTTATTGTCAAGAATAGAGAGTCTAAGTGTAATGTCAGCTATCAGCACTTCCTTTTCCTCTGTGCTGACTAGATATACTAGTTCATTCTCCATAGTCACAATATCTTGTATTAATACTTTCTCTATATCTTTATATTGATCACTCAAAAGATGGATATATCCAAAGCTCGTTTCTAAATTTAACTTTTGCCATTTTGTTAATAATTCAGGAAAGGTAGTACCGAAAGTCAGCATCTTGAGCACACTCAACCCTCTAGGTACTACCTTAAACGTTAAACATGCCTCCATGTAGTGTCTCTGTCACTGAGTATTCCTTAATTTCTGTAGACCATTTTCCAGCTTCCATGTCAGCTGGAGCACCTCAATGTTCTTGGCTGCATTCACTATCTGTTGGCATTCATTGATTAATTCATGCAAAGTAAACTTTAAAAGTGGATTCTCAGTCATCCCAATAAATGTATGTAGTATGCTGGTATCAATGCCCTGGAGTATAGATACTGGGCCGGATTCACGATGGCTTGCATAGAGTGTACGAGTAGAGTAAGACTCCATGCAGCAATCATGTCTGACGAGCGATCCAGGAACAGCTTGTAGGGGCGTGTAAGAGAGCTCCTTAAATGACTCCTACACGGACAGGGCTGGGATATGCAAATTAGCTCACTTGCAGCTGAAAGGCATGCAAATGAGGTAAATTTGCAATACAGGAAGCACAAGCCTGTCTGAGAAGGAGCCGTGTTAGCTGCAGAAATGTACTCAGTTGACAGCTGAGTACCGTTCTGCAAATAGCACAATGGAGCCTTGTCAGCTCCAAATAAAGGTTGCATATGGTTGAGGAAGCATGCCAATGGCCAAATATACGGCCATTGAAAATGTTCCCAGATGCAAAATTAAAATAAAAATAATTTTTTTTTCGGTGATTTCCGATGTTTAAGCGGAGCTCAGCACCGCGCAAATGGAGTGCGCTTAAAAAAATCATAAAATAAGAAAACAAAAGCCACAAATGTGGAATCTATGAAAATTGTTAAATTACAATGTAAGGGAATAGCAGGCTGAAGACAACATGGCCACCGAGTAGGGGTTGCTAAGGGGAGAAGCCCAGTCTAAGACATTCAACCAAGCATTAGTAGACAATCCTATGTAAATGAGTGTTAGGATAGTGAATCACACTTTTACATAGCAAATGAGCACAGTCAGTGGAGTGTAGGAGTAGGATATGGGGAGGAACAGAGTAGGAGATAGGTGACATCACAAGGGGGGTATGTATGAAAGTAATGAAGCTCATAGGAGCAGAGTGGCATGGGTCAGCTGTCAGTTAGACATCATGGAAAGAGGTGTGTCAACAGGTAGGCCAGGGAAAGCCAAGAAATGGAAGGTGTATACTGTGGATAACACCAAAGTTTCTTGCTGAGTGGGTATGCACGTGTGTGCACGCCTGTAAACCCGAGTAAGACAGAGTGCGCGCGTGAAAGCGTGAGTGCGCGCGTTTAAGCCGGAGTAAGCATGTATAAGGTTGTGTAAAGACCTGTGAGCATGTTTGCGCTGGTGTGCACGTGTTTTAACCCAAATAAGCACGTTTTACTCCATCTAAGCATGTGTGTGCGCGTGTGAGCTGCTGTGAGCGTGTTTGCGCTTGTATGCACGTCGCTCCCCCCTGAGGAAACAGAAAGGAAAAAGGAAGCACAAGAAATAGTAGGAAGCTACCAGGGAATACCAGTAGAGCTAGCAGGTGAAAACAATCAGAATCAGGCAATTACACAGGCAGAACACTAGCCCAGCCCAGCACTTAAAACTCTGCAAACAACAGTGCAGTTTGTTTCTCTCAAGAGACACCGCAACACTGGAGTAAGCTACTAGAAGTAAAAACTGAAAAAGCTTCACTCAGACAAAAAATGCTAGGGGCTGCCATTGCTGTTATAAGGCGACATATGCAACATGCTGAGGGTGGTGACAATGCAAATGCTGCCAGGCAACCCACAGTGAGGAGATGGAAAAGAGTGTACAGGTCCAGGGTCACCTACCAGGGGTTACATGAGCTGGAGATAGTGGAGCGCTATAGAGTTGATAGAGACCTCCTGCAGCAAATTGTTGAGCTGTGCAGGCCACGCTTCACACACAGAACCAACAGAGAGGAACCCATCCCAGTGGAAACCAAGGTATGTGTTGGCCTAAGAATACTAGCAACAGGTACCTTCCAGAGACTAACTGGTGATATGATGGGGATATCACAGGCATCAGCAACCAGGGTACTGCACCAGTTCCTGGATGCCATGTCAGCACATGTCGGCGATCATGTATATTTCCCCAATCCCCATGAGGTATTGGCCAGCAATATGCATCTCTTCCAGCAAATAGCAGAATACCCTGAGGTAGTGGGTGCAATAGACTGCACACATATACACATCAAAGCACCAGCCAGTGAGCGAGGCAGGGCCTACATTAACTGCAAGGGCTTCCCCTCCATCAACTGCCAGGTCGTGTGTGATGCCCAGGGCATAATAATGAATGTGTGTGCTGGCTGCCCTGGAAGCTACCATGATTCCCATATCTGGCATCTGACACAGCTGTACCAGACATTTGCCAATGGGGACATCCCACATAGTCACTTAGTGGGGAATGCTGGCTATGCACTGGAGCTGTGGCTGATGACACCCATCAGAAATGCACACACACCTGAACAGGAACGCCATAATGAGGCACATGCACAAACACAAAATGTAATTTAGCATGTGTTTGGGTTGCTCAAGTCATGGTTCCAGTGCCTGGACACATCTGGTGGAGCCTTGCAATACTCACCAACTACATGTACCCAAATTGTCAAGGTATGTGCTATGCTACATAATATGATTCTGTGAAAACAGCTGCAGCAGGACCAGTATAGGCCTGGGCCAAACAGCCCCCCCCCGCCATTGCCAAGACCATCACAGGCAGACTGTGTCTCAGAGGAGGAACAACCTGAGCCTGCCCCAGTAGGCAGAAGGAGGCATGCCCAGTATGCCTTGGCCTTGGCAAAGAGGCAACGCATAGCACATACACTGGCTCAGTAGGAACCCTGGAAATTATACCTCTCTCTGACTCCCTCATATAGTGAAAGGGATGCCTAAGTTGACACAACCTGCTTTCAAACATGTGCAGGGAGTGTAGTATGTGCATCTGACATAGGCAGCCCTGCAGCAGCACCTGAGGCATGATTGCCATGTGTTAAGCAATGTAAGGTAGTGCTAAACAGCATTTACCACCATGTAGTATATGCAAACCTGATGACCTTGAGTATCATCCTACCCTCACCAAACATGATGCCACAATATGAAGAAAGATGATCAATTACAACAATTGGCTTAAGTATTGGTGTCAGTGAAAGGGGATCCAATGCCTGTCAGCCTGGGATGACATGCTTGACAAGACATGATGCTTTGCTAGGGATGGCTTTCACCTGTCACCTGTGGCCTTTTGGATATTGCCAAAGGCTCTTGTCACCCCCATAGTGCCTTTTTTAGGTAAGGCTCAAAAGACAAACCCATCTCCATAGTTATCACAAGGGATAAGAAACTAGAAGTAATGCTACTCAAGTCCAGAAGTCTAAACTGCAAGATGCATGCACTCCAAACTCTCCTCAGCATGGAGAATGTTGATATCTGTGCAGTAATAGAAACCTGGTTCAAGGCTCCCAAGAGCACCCTAGCACTAACAGGTTACACCTCATACCATGCTTTACAGCCACAAAACATGGAACAAACTACAAAAGGAGGGTGAGTATCAATATTTGTCAAAGATACCCACACCCCCAGGTTGGTGGCACAGCATGAAGCATCAGAGACTATCCATGTGCAACTAACAATGGGTAAAACTGCCTTCCAGTTCATAGCCTGCTACAGACCACCCTCCTAAACCCAGGAACCACACTTGGCTGACTGGGGAACATTTGAAAATATGAAGGTCTCCCCAAACACCATTATATTGGGTGACTTCAACTACCCAAACATAGACTGGGAGCATTACCCTAGCTGCAACACCCTAGCCCAAAGGTTCCTAGAATGTATAAACTCAAATGCTATGGAACAACTTGCTACCACTCCCAACAAGAGGGGAAAACATACTTGACCTGATCATCACCAACATGGGGATTCTATGCCCAAGACCAGAAGTGTATCCCTCACTGGTAAGATCAGACCATAGAGTAATCTCACTGGATATTCACATCCCGACCCTAGCCCATGGCCAGAAAACCACAGTGAAACATTTTCACTAAAGCAAATGTCACACTCCTCAAAACTGAGGTGGAATCCTTCACAGCCCCTGTGCTTGTGGAAAATACGGCCCAGACCTCAGAACCATTTATAAACGCATTCTATGAACACCTTCAGGAATGCATGGATCATGCAATCCCAAATAAAACCAAGATCCAATCCTCCAAAGGCAGGCATCCTGTCTGGTGAACCCCAGCCATAAAAAACATACAATACAAGGAGGAAGCTACTATATGATAGAGCAAAATCCCAAAAAGGGAAGGCATCTCTGATCAGTATTATTGAAAAACTACGGCCACACATAAAATTGTCTAAGGCCATCTTTGAGATAAAAACTGTACAGGACACTAAGGATAATCACAAGACTTTCTTTAGTTATGGTAGGAACCTGGGTGGGAATTCCCAGATATGTTCAGAATTAGTCCAGAATGACAAACAATACACCAAACCCACAGACATTGCCAACATCCGAGCTGACAGGTTCAGTGCAAACTTCTCCCTCCCCTCCCCACCAAAAGGGCAAATATCTATCCCAGCAGAGTGCTGGACCCCTGACATCTCAGATGCTCAGGTAACAGCCAGCCTCTCCAAAGCAAAACACACAGCATCAATGGAACCAGACGGTGTCCTGGGCTGTGTCCAACATGAACCCCAAGAAGAACTGAACACAAACATAAAACCACTGTTCAATCTCAGCCTTACCACAGGATATGTACCCAAAGAGCAGTGTACAGCAACAGCGGTCCCTCTCCATAAAGGTGGTGCCTCAACGGATCCTGGAAACTATCACCCGATAAGTCTGACTAACTTGGTCTGCAAAGCTATGGAAAGGATCATCATGGACCTCAAAAATAAAGATATTGGGGACCTACAGACACTGGATCCTACCCAGTTTGGTTTTGTTAAGGGCAGATCCTGCCTCTTAAACCTGGTTGAGTCATTTGAAACAGTCACCAAGGCCATTGATGAGGGGAAGGTGGTCCACACAGCCTACCTGGACCTCGCAAAAGCCTTCCATACAATACCCCACTTGGTCATTATAGATAAGCTCACCAGCTTCAATATAAACCCCTATGTCACTAGATGGGTTGCAAACTGACTCAAGGACAGAACCCACATGGTCAGAAATGCTGGAGCCATGTCAGACCCCAAACCAGCTACAAGTGGCATCCCACAAGGCTCAGCCCTGGGACCTCCCTTGTTTGGTATATATATTTCTCGGAAGTACAGGCCAACACAGAAGGACTGTGGCTGAACAAGTTTGCAGATGACTGCAAATTGGGCACCATAATCGACCCTCGAGCTGACACAAGCATCCTACAAAAGGGCCTCATAGAAACAGACAACTGGTGCCAGAACCATGTCCTCAAGCTAAACGCAAAAAAGTGTATAGTCATCCCCTTTGGCAAAAACTAAGTGCCCACAAATTACCACATAGGTGGTAACCCATTAAGTATGGAAGAAGTGATAAGGGACCTGGGGACCCAGGTTGAGACAAATCTCTCATTTGACAACCACGTGGCCAAAGTGTTTAGAAAAACATTTCATATAGCCCACCTAATCATGAAGGTATTCACATCTAGATCATGGGAGGTCATCGTGCCTCTTTACTCATCCCTCATCAGGCCCATAATTGAGTACAATGCCCCTTATAGGATGTACCTTATCAGACACCTGCAGCAGCTGGAAAGACCACAAAAGTACCTCACCAGGAGGAACAAAGGGCTCAAACACATGCCATTTGCTGCCCGGTTAAAGAAACTGCAGCTCCACTCAGTGGCATACCGCCTGCCCAGAGGTGATCTGTGACTGATGTATAAAGCCATGTCCAACTTGGAATCAATGGACATGCTGCACCTTGGAAAATCAGAATCCCGTCAAGCTACGCGCTCAAGAGACCTGAACCTCAGGACTGAAATAAATAGGACATGCTGGAGTGACAGATTCATAACCCAGAGGCTCCCTCCACTCTTGAGTAAACTCCCACTCCAGGTTAGCCAGAGTCCCTCATTGACTCTCTTCAAGAAGAATTTTGATGAGTGGATGGGAGATTGTAGGTTTACCCTGGGTATCACTTCTATGTCACTGTTAGACAGAGGCACAGTATACTAACCTTGAAAAATGTCATGGCAAACTCCACTTAAAATGTGTGTTGAAAGCCAAACACACTCTGGCTAGGATTATAAATGCCCTAGAGCAGATAGCCTAGTATGAACCTATGAAGAGAATCACACACACCAACTAGTACAACTGCGGTCAATGTGAAGTAATGTTTGGCAAGGTCCACCCAAGTTGGTGAATACACAGCAATGTTGGACAAGCCTGGTTTAAGTAGGCCATAGCTGAACAAAATGCAGCATGCTCATAGTTGCCCAACTGGCCCTTAACCAGTCTGGTCTGCTCAGTATAAGCATTTAAAGCAGTGGTGGGACTCAAATCCATGATACTGTGCACCATAGTGAAAGTACTGAACCAGTACACCATGACAGTACTGCAGTGTTCAGCCAGTATGAAAGAATGTTGACAAGTCTTTGCAAACTATCCCATGGAAACCCTGCAGGCACAGCACAATCCCTGTTGAGTTATGACACAAAGGAGTCTGGCAGTAAGAACACAACATGACGTCCAACACACAACAGTATAAATGTCAATAGTGGTCATGTTCACACACAGCCACAAATGTAGTTGACTTCAGATAACATATGGAAAGGTCACACTGGGCATGCTCACACACTTGGATAAATGAGACATATATCAGGCAACAAACCATGGAAAGCCTGAACTGGGCATGCTCACACACTTAGGCTATGTCTGAGTATAACAGTCGGCCACACATATCTGGCAGTTGTATGTGTTAAGCCAGGAACCTCCCACGATCCAGCAATCTGCCCTGTGCACACAGTTAAATGACAACAGACACATATATTAATATACTGGAACCCTGTCATGATTAAACATGTTACGCAGATACACAAGTTGTTCATAGAAACTGGGAAAGCTACGGCAATAAAGACCTGCAAACAGTATCAGCAACAAATATTGTGCATCCCCAACATAAACATAGGTGCAGAGGTCGATACTAGGGTGTCTGCCCTAGGGAATTCATAAGCCTAGGCAGAGTGTATTTGGCGTCTGCCTCCCCAGTAGAGTAGCCTACTGTGCCTGTGTAAAGTAGGTAACAGAAGGCACCCAAGGCTAGTTTGCTGTGCCTCTGTCAAGCAGAGACACAGTGGAGATCCCAGAGGGGTGAATTTGCAATGTTCCATCCATGCGCCTGGACTTTGCTGGAAGAGGGCTGGTGAGGGGCTATGTCTAACTTTAATTGGGATTCAATTCTAGAGTGAGGGGAGCCTCTGGGTAATGAATCTGTCCCTGCAGCATGTCCTATTTAGTTTTGTGCTGAGGTTTAAGTCCCTGGAGTGTGTAGCTCTAAGGGTCTTGGATGTTATGAGGTGGAGCATGTCTATTACTTCTGGGTTTGACATGGCTGTGTACATCAGGCATAGATTACCTCTGAATAGGCATTAAGCATCTGAGTAGAGCTGAAGATCCTTTAGTTGAGCTGCATAGGACATCTGTGTGTAGCCCATGATCCTCTTGGGGAGGTACTGTTGTGGACACTGTAGTTGCTGCAGGTGTTGGGTAAGGTACACCCCAAAAGGGGCATTGTAGTCAAACATGGGCCTGATGAGTGACTAGTAGAGGGCCACAATGACCTCCCATGATCTACATGCAAACCCCCATGTGATAAGGAGGGCTATATAAAGGTCTTTGAAATGACTTGTCAATGTAATTAGCAAAGGAGAGGTTACGATCTATGTTGGTCCCCTAATCTGTAAATACATCTTCTGTACATAATGGATTACCACTTATGTGGTGATTTGTGTGCAACTTGTTTTCCCCAAAGGGGATGACTATGCATGTCTTAGCATTTAGCACGAGGCCATGGCTCTGGCAACAAGCATCCATCTCTGTGAGACCCTTAAGAAGGAAGCATGTGTCAGCTGCAGTGCTGCTTATGGCCCCTGGTTAGCAGTCATCTGTGACGTTTGTTAGACATAATTCCCCCGTGTTAGTCTGAACCTCAGGGAAGTACATACCGAACAGGACAGGTCCCACAACTGAGCCCAGTGAGACACCAGTTGCAACTGGTCTGGAATTGGACATGGCACCTGCAATTCTGACCATGTGGGTTCCATCCCTGAGGCAGATAGCAACACATCTAGTGATATAGGGGTTGATATTTAAGCTGGTAAGCATATGTATGATGCCTGAGTGGGGTATTGTATTGCAGGCTTCTGCAAGGTACAGGTAGACTGTGTAAACTACCTTGCCCTCATCCATGGATTCAGTAACTATTTCAAAGATATGAACTATGTGTAAGAAGCAAGATCTGCCCTTAACAAAGCCAAATTGTGTCACTGTCTGGAGGCTCACAATGTTTTTGATTATGACTTCAATGATAATACGCTCCATAGCTTTTTCTACCACACTAGTCAGGCTTATGGGGTGATAGTGCCTGTGGTCCATTTTGGCACCACCTTTGTGGAGTGGGAGCACTGTATCTGTATGTCATTCTCAGGGTACATATCCTATAGTAAGGCTAAGATGGAACAGTGATGTAATGTGAGTGTTCAGTTCTACTCAGAGCTCATGTAGGACACAGCCTGGGACACCGTCTGGTCCCATACATATGCTGTGTTATTTGCTGTGGAGAGGGCACCTTTCACCTGTGCATCTGTGATGTCAGGGAGGTTACATTAATTTGGGATGGGCATCTGTACCCTGGGGGGTAAGGGGGGGGACGTTTGTGCAGACTCTGTCTGCCAGGGTGTAGGCTATGTCCATAGGTTTGGCATATTTTGTGCTGTTATGCAACAATTCAGAGCATATCTGGGTTGTTTCCACACATATTACTGATGTAACTAAAGAAGGCCTTGTGATTATCTGTAGTGTCTGGTCAATTTCACTGTCAAAACATGCAACTGATGTTTATATGAGGGATTGAAGTGTCTTGCCAATACTGTTCAGAGATGTCCTCCCTCTGTGGGATATTGCTCTGTTATGTAGTAGCTTCCTCCTTCTGTTGTACAGCTTATATATGGCTGGGGTCAACCAGACAGGTCTCCTGTTTTGGAGGAGTCATGGTTTTATTTGGGATAGCATGATCAATGCATACCTGCAAGTGCTCATACAATGTGTTTGTAAAGGATTCTGCAGATTGGGCTGTATTATCCTCCAGCACGGGGCCTTTGAAGTATTCCACCCCAGTCTTCACAAGTGCAAAGTCTGCTTTTGAGAAATTCTTTACAGTGATTTCCTTGGCTGGGGGTGTGGATGGGATATGGATGTCCAGGGAAAGTTGTTTATAGTCTGATCTTAACAATGAGGGTTCTACTTCTGGTGTGGAACATAGAGCCCCCATGTTGGTGAGGATCAGGTCCAATATGTATTCCCCCTTGTGGTTGTGCCATAGCACATGGATTCACAAATTGTAGTGGCTGTAGGGTGATGTTGTTGAGGGCCTGAGTAGAATCCCCAGTCAATATTTGTGTACCTGAAGTCAACCACTATAATGGTGTGTGTGAAGACCTTCATATCCTACAATGTTCCCAGGAAAGCTGAGTGCAGTTCCTGGGTATGAGGGGGTGGTCTGAACTACACACCAAACCAAAAGGCAGTTTTGCATAATGGTAGTTGTATATGTATGGCCTATCATGCTTAGTGCAGTGGTACCGACCCAGAGGTGTGTGTATCTGTGATGTATATGGATACACCCCCTACTTGTGTTGTCTGTTACAAGTCCTGTGGTCATGAAGCATGGTATAGAACATAACCTGGCAGTGCCAGTGTGCATATGTGACCCTGAACTAGGCATCTGTTAATGCACAGATATTGTTATCCCCCATACTGAGGGATAGTAAAAGATGTACATTCCTCTTTGGAAAGACTGATGATGTCAGCACCCTATAAATACAGCAGGAGAAAAGAAATCACCCAGTAATGCGAATAGTGTGCTGTGCTAATGCGTCTCTCCCAAGTATCATAACATAGTTAAGTAGGGGTTTAAATCCTGAAAACACTCTGTGTGTGTGTGGGGGGGGGGTGTGTATGTATGCAATTCTCTGTGAAAGGAATGGCCTTTTTGAAGACTGGGATAACACACTTTATGTACATTCCTCTTTGGAAAGACTGATGATGTCAGCATCCTATAAATACAGCAGGAGAAGGGAAATCACACAGTAATGTGAATAGTGCGCTGCGCTAATGTGTCTCTCTCAAGTATCATAGCATAGTTCGGTAGGGGTTTGAATCCTGCAAACGCGGTGTGGGGTAGCAGGGGGGTGTATGTATGCAATTCTCTGTGAAAGAAATGGCCTTTTTGAAGACTGGGATAACACACTAAAAGATGTACATTCCTCTTTGGAAAGACTGATGATGTCAGCACCCTATAAATACAGCAGGAGAAGGGGAATCATCCAGTAATGCGCATAGCGCACTGCGCTAATGCATCCCTCTCAAGTATCATAACATGGTTAGGTAGGGGTTTGAATCCTACAAATGCCGTGTGTGTTTGTCACACAGTTTGTCAATGTGTTGTGTGTTTTGCTTTTATTATTGTATGACATATTATTATAACAGTAATTTCAATGCACACATCAGGTATGTGTGTGCCACATACAGATATGTACCTGTGACCTTTAATAGTTCCTATGTGTAAAGCCTGCCTCATATGAATACAGTTGTTACCTTTGCCAGCATGTGCTACAGCTTACCAGACCTTAGGCCATACATGTATGTTGGTGACAATGCAGGCTACTGCAGTGATCTGTGTCCTAGGCCAACTATGTGACACACACCCATGAAAGCTTTGATAGATTAATGTGGGTGAGGGTTCATGTCTGGAGTATATGTCAGACATGTTAAAACACAGCAAAGTCTGTGAGTGATGGGCATCCAGTGTAGGTGTATGGCAAGTGTTGCCGATATGCATACAGACACCTTCTTGCTTAGGTGATACACTGAGGGACTGCAGAATACCTTTGGAAATGTGAATAGCACAGGATAGACAAGATAACAGTTGTCCACATGTACACACCATTACCCGTTCTACATGATGGGTGCTACCACCTACATGGTACTGTTGGAATACTATGTTAACTACATGCCGATGGCAATGCTATAGTTGTGTTACAGCAATACAGCATGGCTTGGACAACAGGTATCTGTCTGTATGATGCCCTTGTGGTGGTTAGGTGTGTCATGTGTAGAATGCATTGTAGGCCACTGTATGCATTTGCAGTCGTGGATGGATATATATGTAGTGTGTTGACATGTACGTGAGACTGCTATATTCCAAAGAGTATTGTTCCCAGGGATGTGTGGGGTTCAGTAAGAATGGCTACTGGTATAGTGTAGTACTGCAGGGATATCACTGACACCAGGTTCCTACATCTGTGTATCAGTTGAGAAGACACCATGTAATGACCACTGAATGTCAGGCTATGTAGTCTGTGTATAGTACCAGAATGCAGACCATTGACATTTGGAAACCGTATCACCCACAGCATACTGTCAAACCATGTCATGTTCCATGCTAACCATGTTCACAAATGTACACCTGCAACTCTGTGCTGCAAACATCACACATGTACTGTCCACACCCCAACACATGCAGGCACAGGTATAGACAACAGATATGTGGCACATGTGCAGACAGTACACTTTGGGAATTAACACTGGTGTAAACAAAACTACAATGACAATCATAGTTAATGCATCATGCATGCTCAAATATACCCACAACGATATCATTACACTGTACTGTTAACAACATGATATTAGTACTACAGTGCTATGTAGTCACCTTGTGCATCAGCACCATGCTATCCTGTTCCTGCATCAATGTTACAGATGGCAGGAGGTGGCACAGTTTCATCATATGCACAGGGTGTGTACTTGGTTTGCCAGAGTCTGCCATTGACACATCCAATCGACATGTATGTGTGTGTGTGTTAGTGAGGGACAACAGTACAACATGAGGCAATGTTGATGCGATGTGTATGTGTATGTGTTAGCCATAGGTGTTAGCATTATGTGTGTGTGTATGCATGCACACAGTTCCACCATGTGGATGCCATATACGGGTGTTTGTGGACAGCCACAGACTGTACCTGCCAGGTCATACAGATCACTTTCTCTGGCTACAGACACAGTACCTGTGCCTGGCAGGGGTGCCACGGACAGTATCAGGTACTAAGCTAGACTGGGTACTGTCATCAGAAGCAGTGGGTTGTTGACTGGACATATGTCCCTGCTGGGACTGTCCAGAGCCACATGCACGTGGTCTTCTAGGATGGTCTAATGACAGCACAGACCCAGCATTGCTGGGGCTGGTACTGGCACTATGGAAGCGGCTGCGGGTTTGTTGTCGTCCGCGATGACTGTCAGCTGATGATGTTGCTGGCATACGTCCACGTTGATGCCTCAACCGTCCTAGTTGTGGAAGAGATCTAATGTGTCCCCCCAATGTCTATCAATGACCTCGCTGAAATTATGGATGGCAGCCGCAACGTCACGCATAGTGTCATTCATAGCGGTGCGATGTGCTCTAAGCTCCCTCAGACCCTGTCTGGTGTACCATTCCATACGTGCCTATGCCTGCATTACAGCCTGGAGCATAGCTGAGGTTGAAAGACCTCTGTGGGCACGTCTGACAGGGGCAGTACGACCACGGATGATCCCATGAGAACCCCTGGACATCTGCCTGTGTGGTACCATGTCAGGAATCTGGCCATGACTGCTGTGAGGGGATGCATGTGCCAATGATACCACACTACCCTGGTGAATGCCCACTGTATGCTGTCCCTCAGCTAAAGACATTGGTGACCATGGATGTATCAGCAGGATGACTGTGTGCATTGATGGGGTTGACTGCTGTGTAGTGTTGATTGGTTGACCAACGACAGACCCTGTCACACCTCCCTGTGCCATTACACATGTATCATCATTATCACTATCCCCAGCAGTGGCTTTAGGTTCCCTGCTGCACTCCACCAGAGCAACATCAGAACCTGTGAGAGGAAGATAGGAAACACAGTTTACAAATGTGTACACGATGTTAGCACACAGGCGTACATGCACACAGGTGCACATGCACACATGCACACATGCACACATGTGCACATGCACACAGGCACACATGCACACAGGCACATAGGCGCACATGCACACATGCGCACAGGCACACATGCACACAGGTGCACATGCACACATGCACACATGCGCACATGCACACATGCGCACATGCACACAGGTGCACATGCACACAGGCACACAGGCACACAGGCGCACATGCACACAGGCACACAGGTGCACATGCACACAGGCACACAGGTGCACATGCACACAGGCACACAGGCACATAGGCACACTCCTCATTACAGAAGATACAAACACAGACACACCTGCAATCTGACACATACACAATATTGTTTGAGGGTAGGTGACAGTATCACAAGGAAAAACATCACTGCACATGTGTCAGCATGCAGATTATGTGTTGCACAGGAACATGCAGTGCAAGTGTAGACAGCCCTTGTTAATAACAGTATACGTGTACTTGATGCTTGTGTGTAGTTGTTCAGTGATTGTCTCCACCCTGGGACACAATGTGTACAAGGACATAACAATGTTGTGCAAGTGTTACAAGCTGTGGGTGCATATATTTGCACACACATACACAACACATGATGGTGCTATGCAATAACTGCTATGTGTACTTTTGTGGTCAGTGGAACTGGATGTGGTGTAGTAACGTGAGCCATGATCAACATGCTTCTTGTGGTCAGTCAACAATAATAATGTGTGCCAGACAGGCAGCTAGCATGCTGTACCTGAAGTGCAGTAACATGACTACATCCACAATTACACAGTCACTTGTTACATGGGTGTGTAAGGTGGCCAATAGTGAGCATTGCGTAACATGAATGTATTATTTGTTCAAGACTGTTGCACAAAGACATGGTAGGCCTCTACCCCTCAGGTATATTATATGTGTGCTGCATAGAGGATAAGTGGGATACTGAAGGGTGGCCATACAGCAGGTGTCATAATTGGACATGTGTAGCAGGCTAAGGTGTAGTGTCTATGCCAAACATGTGTGTGTTGTGTACATGTGTATCAGGTATGCCTATACAATGTCCAGTACTGTGTTGCCACACATGTGTGTCATGCTCTGTGTATTTTATGTGAGTGAGGCAGCTACTGAGAATAATGGGATATACATAGTCTCACAGCAAACATGCACAGCATGCATTATGCATAGCTGCTACATGTGCACACACTACACCTCCATATGACATGCACATGTCATTAGCAATAGTATTGTCATTACACACTCACCAGCATGGATTGGCTGCCTTGCTGTCACTCCAGAGGGACCTGCAAAAATATGACAGTGATTGCCAGTGGCCACAACTGTGCCATTGATACTGTGAGTATGATAAAGTACAGTAGTACAACAGGTGGCTTCCACAGGTGTACAGATTATGCTCAGAATATCAATCTTGCAGAAGAATAGGCAAGTTAACAGCTACACACACAGTACATATCTCACACATGCATAAGCTACCATTACAGAGAACAGTCAATGACAGATATGGCATGTTACCTGCACACTCCATTTCAACATGCTGGGTGGCTCCGGCCTCCATGATGAAACATGTTTGTGGATGTTGTTGTTGTTGGCCTGGAGCCACAACACTTAGGAGGTGCTCCTCCACACTGGTGAGGGGGGGGTGGATAGGTACCCCACCACCTGTGGCAAGCTGTTGTCTGTGGATATCAGACGCACGCTGCCGGACATGTCTAATTAAATCACTGCAGTGATGGTATACCTGCTCATATGTCCGGTTATGCATGTCTATGTCATTTACCCGATGCACAAGATCTTGCCACAGTGCAGCGAGAAGTGCACAGAGAAATTCTGCACCAGGCTCTGGTGGATCTCCTGATCCTCTGCTGCTGTATAAGGTGGGCTACGCTGATGCACCATCACCCTGGAAGGAAAAGAAAAATATGTGAGCAAGTCATGTGGCACACTTAATATTCTAATGTACTGATATCACTTAACTGCCATATATAGCATCTGTCTGTCTATCAGGGGATACACATGTTCAAGACCACATATCAGTGCTCAGCCCACAACTGTCTGACAGTACCTGCCACACTCCATACAACAAACTAGTATACACCAGCACTCGGCACACTGTTTGGGATACAATGCACAACCTTACACTCGGGGTATGTATCAAGCTAATGGATGAAGAATATTGTCATCCCATGCAATGAATGCAATGCACATTTACAGTTTCAATGGTAATCCACCCTAGTCTTTGATGCCATACCCCTATCTGACATATGTGCACAGTTGTTAATATAGCCAGCATACTGCTGTCACAGAGTATACATGCTGCCAGGTACACACACATACCCTGTAACACACATGTGATTGCGGCCATGGTACAGGCATCATTACACACACATTGCACATACATACAACACACAAATGTATGACGACACAGATGAGCATTAACTGTGTACCTTATAGTACTGTGTGCCCCTACTTACAGATACCTATGCATAAGGTATGCAATCTGTGCAGACTACAGGACGCACACCAGACAGTGTTACCAGGGAATGTAAACATACACCATACTGTAGTGTTTAGGCCTACAACTTCAGGTAGTACAACAGTTCATATGTGAGCTGGATTCAACAGCAGTACCACTTACTGAGCATACATGTATTGCTTCTGCCTACGATGGGACACCGCAGTCGTACACAGGGAACTACAGCACAATATATGCCAATCTACTATGTTTGCATCCCGATAACTGACACATCTTTCTCTGGCCTCACACCTACGACACAAACTACCATGACAGACAAACTCATGCTAAACTATCACACCTTTACAGACCTTGCACGCAGTCAGTGTCACACTCATTCAACCTCACATAGCTGGTATTGCACTGAGTACATGTGTGTGTGCATTGTGTCATAGGTAGGTACTATGCTATTGGCCCTGGGCCTAGGGTAGCCTAGCCATATGCTACCCTGCCCTTTGGGACACATGTAATGTGAGTTTACTTGCTCCTGTGAAATGGTTACACAGAGCTGACTCACAGGGCATATTACCTATCTCCATAACATTCATCAGGGGTATGTATGACATCTACTAATAAGGAGCCTTGTTTGTTAATGCTGGGTGGTTTAGTCCAGGGTATGGCATATTTGTGTATAGAAACCTGTACCTCCAGCATGTGCTGTTTAGTGCGGTGACAAGGATTAGGGCCCTAGGTCATGTAGGCTGGATGGATTGTGAGGTGTTGCCTTAGTGTTTGGCCAACTGGTATGGGTGTGACTTAACTCTGTATGTCCAGCAGTGGTAACCTCTATGTAGGAAGTATGCAAGGCACTCTAGCTGTGGTTTTGTGAGTCAGTCTGCATAGGGAATGTGTTTGAGGGCATTATCAGTCTTTGTTAGGTATGTCTGTGGCCTTTCCACTTGCTGTAGTTCTCATGGGAGGTACATACTGCATAGGACATTGTGAGGTGTAGAGGGGCACACTGACTTACATTTCCCTAGCTGACACACCTTTTGTGATGACACATACCATGTACAGAGATTACAAGACTAGTGTGCCACTGTGGATATCAAAGTGGAGGCTATTTTACACCTGTGTCCCATGTTCCCTTCTGACACCTCCAGTGGTAGTCAGGCAGCCACCTATGTGGTAATTAGTGGGTAACATGTTTTGGAATGGGGTATGGTACTGCAGTATCAACACTGGTGCTCAGTCCATGCCTTGGTCACCAGGTACCTGTTGCAGTACATCTGCCCCCATGTCCCCCTCTCTTCTCATATAAATATATATATCAATATATATATACCCATATATATATATATATATATATGTAAATATACATACATATCTACATATATGTATATACAGATACACACACCGCTCTATATAACCATATATATATATATATATATATATATATATATATATATATATATATGCATATCTATAGACATTCATATCTATCTGTATATATGTATGTATCTACATATATATCTATAAATGTATGTATCTATTATATCTATATGTATATACATATTCTATCTATCTATCTATCTATCTATCTATCTATCTATCTATCTATCTATCTATCTATATATCTCTATTTATACATACCCCTTTATGTATATATGTATATATATATATATATATATATATATATATATATATATATATATATATATATATATATATATATATATATATATATATATATATATATGTATATATATATATATGTAGATATATATATATATATATATATATATATATATATATATATATATATATATATATATATATATATATATATATATATAGATATATATAGATAGATATAGATAGATATATATATGTATATATACACACACTTCTAAACATCCATTGCTGTACATATGCATGCACATGTAGGCACATAGACTGCCCACCTTTCATAGTGGGAATATCACTTCTGAAACAGTTGTGAGATATACCATTCTGTAATGATATTGCACAGTGTTGTGCAGAATGCATTATGCTGTCCTCAGGCCGTATAGCTGTAGCAGGCCTCACTGGCTCAGTCCCACAGAAGTTCACCACCACATGACATATACCTGCACTGCATGCTGTTTTCAATGCCACACACTACAACCTACATTGATATGTGCACATAGCAACCTTCAACTACATATGTATGTCCAGCCTTCACTAACAGTTGCAGTATGTCCCTTGCCCTATGCACATCTGCATATACATATAGATACAGATTGCTAACACATATGGAGGGTTCACAGTATGTAGATTATTAGATTATGTTGTTTACATTACCTTTGTCTCTGACAGCATTTTTCTTTTGGCTTGCTGGCTGGCTTGCTTGCTGGCCTGCTTGCTGGCTTGCTTGCTGGCCTGCTTGCTGGCTTGCTTGCCTGCTGGCTTGCTTGCTGGCTTTTTTTTTTTGGTCTGTGTCTCTGTCTCTGTCTCTGTCGCTCTCTCTGTCTGTCTCTCTCTCTTTCTCTCCCTCCAGTTGCTGCAATGATATTATTGCATGTGTGGACTGGCAGTACAGGCTGCTTTTGTAGGTATCTGCACATGTGCATGTGATGGCCTCTGCACCAATTGGTGGCCAGCATTTAGTAATTGCATGCAGCCTGCTGAGTGGTAATTGCAGTTCTCACTGTGATTTCAGGACACTGCTACAAAATGATAGTTTAGGTAGGCGTAGGCCTTTCAGTTTTGCAAGGTGGGGACCATGCTGGTTTGCTGTGGACACTGTTGTGTCAGTCAGAAGGTTGGTATATCTCTCATATCTGAGGCTGTGTTGTAGCCACTGAAATGCATGTTGTACTGAAACCTGACTGTTGCTTCTTCCAGTGCACTCTTCTCAGTGTGTATGTTAACTCACACCTGCTAATGCTAACACTGTTTACATGGCAGTATGTACTTTCCTGTGGGATTTGTGAATTAACTGGCATACAACAGTAGTTCTTGCAATGTGTTGCCATGGCTTTTCAATTTTCCCTTTACATTCACTCATTGAATGCCTGCTATTTGTCTTTACTGGAATGTGTTGCTATGGCTTTCCTATTTTCCATTTACATTCACTCCTTGTAATGCATGATATATTTCTTTCAGCACTAAGTTCTTATATGTTTGCTGTGGCTTGGTGGTACTTCATGCAGTCTGGTGAGCCCAAGGTCTGGGGTTTAACACTTACAAAGGTATTTTATTTTGCTGCTGAGCAGTACTAGGGCCTTGTCATACAGAGTGAATAAGGCACTTTTAAACAGTTGTAAGCGGGATGCAGGACGTCAGTGGGGACACCAGCTAGGGATGTGCAGGCTGGGTGTAGGGAAGGTCCATAGCTGCACATTTCTTTAACTACAATAGCTGTACATATGTTTGACATTTGCTGTGACATTTGAAACCTTCCACCCCTGAGAAAGGGGTGAGGACAACTAAGTATATTGTACTAACAATTATGAATATCAGGAAAATGCAGTGCTTGTGAACTGCTATACTGTCATTAGTATGCTAGATGGATACATCCTTTGATATTTCTGTGTTGTACTCCTACATAAGGGCATGCTTGTGGAAGTAATTCTACAGCTATTCGCAGAGTGTGTAACAGCAGACAGGCTGATATGCCTGTGTGTTTCTGACACTTCCAGGCCTCAGATCCTCTCAGGTATATATTTGACCAGCCTCAGGGAAAGGTACATATCAGTGGGATACACCCGTGATATATTTCAGATATTCTGCAGTTGTGACTGTGGGGTATTTTGAGCATATGTATTACTACACCATTTCTGACATGCAAGTAGTGTCTACTGTAACTTATTGACAGTTACCATTACTTGGGATTCCCCACCTTTTTACCTACTGTGAGTACATTTCACAGGGAGTCAGTGGGGCACAGGTAACATTTGTTTGCAAATCAGGGACATCCCTGTAAATCAGTCACAGTTGGGAGGTCTGACCTCTTACCTATTCAAATATGGCAGTGTTTATCCTGCTCTGATACTGTGTGGGGTTTGTAAGGTGCTACTGTAACATTATTACCTGCTTGTATGGCTGTTTCTCTTATCACACTAATGTAATGCAGTTCCACAAGTATTGCCAGTAAAGATACACAGCACAACTGACCCGACACTTGCAGCAGCTGGAGAGGCCACAAAAGTTCCTCACCAAAAGGATAAAGGGTCTCAAACATCTGTCCTATGCTGCCCGACTGAAAGAACTCCAGCTCTATTCAGTCGCTTACCGCTTGCTCAGAGGTGACCTTTGCCTAACATACAAGGCCATGTCAAACCCAGATTTGATGAATATGCTTCACCTCAAAAAATCTAGATCCGTCAGAGTCACAAGGGCGGGAGACTTAAACCTCGACACGGCTATTAATAGGACGTGCTGGAGGGATAGATTCATCACCCAAAGACTCCCTATGCTGTGGAATAAAATCCCGGTATATGTGAGGCAGAGCACCTCGCTGGCCTTGTTCAAGAGAAATCTTGACCAATGGATGGGAGATCGCAGATATACCCCAGGGATTACCTCAGTGTCACTGCTCAACAGAGGCACAGCAAAATAATGGGTATAGTTCCCCATACTAAAGGGGTGGCGTAAGCCACAAAACTATGGGCTAGGCTTGTAAATGCCCTCGGGCAGATAGCCTAGTATGAACCTATGAACCTATGAACCTATGAACAAGCTTTGTGTAATGGCCTTCCTATTTTCCCTTTACATTCACTCCTTGTATTTCATGATATATTTCTTTCAGCACCAAGTTTTTGCATATCTTCTGTGGCTCAGTGGTAATTCATGCAGTCTAGTGTTTCCAAGGTCCTGGGTTCGAGACTGAAACGGGTATTTTATTTTGCTGATGAGCAGACTACAGGCCTTGTTATACAGAGTGACTAAGACACTTTTAAGCAGTTGTAAGCGGGTTTGCGTGGGTTTGCACGATGCTTAGCTACGCTTATCTATGCTTAGCTAAGCGCACACAAGCGCACACCCGCTGACTACTGCTTAAAAGTGCTTACTCCCGCGCTATTTTCTTTTAAAGAAAATGAAATGGGGAAATAGGAAAGTGGTGAATAAGGGGGCACAAAGAGGGTAGGACAGTAGGAAAACAAGCTCGGGATGTGCAGGAAGGATGTAGGGAAGGCCCATAGCTGCCCAATTCTTTACCAGCAACAGCTGTGCATATGTTAGAAATTTAGATTGACATTTGACACCTTCCACCCCTGAGAGAGGGGTGAGGACAACAAAATATGTTGTACAGCCAATTGTAATTATCAGTTTACATGTCCAGCAGACATGTATGCGAAATGGGCATCTATGTATGGGGCGTAATTTTTTTGTGGGAACAGAGTGCCCTTTTTTTATTTTTTTTTCAGGTGAGAGTGGAATGTGAGGTACAGGAAGTAGGTATATTTGGGGATTTATGTTGGGGAGGTTATCAGACAAGACAAACAAGATGCATACAGGGGCGGAGTATGACACATGTGGGGGGTAAACACAATTGACGGGGACGGATGTTTGGATATCGCAAGCCCATGAGCCCACAGATGGCAACAGTGGAACTGAGATCCCCACCCATGGGCAGTTACCACTGCACCTTCACAGCCCAGGCTGGGGCTGTGCTGGGGGCTGGATAGGACGGGCAGGCACACACATGAGTTGCGCCACTCTTGCCTCAAGCTGGCATAGGGGATCAGTCACGGAATGCCTGATCTCACTACGCACCACAGACCGTTCCCTATGGAGGGTGAGTGGAGGCTCTCCTCCGGCCATGCTTGCAGAGGGGGAATGAGCCCCATCCCCTGCAGCACTTCCACCCGAAGGTGGCACAGGGCCACTGGAGGAGGAGGTCCCGGCCTGGGCACTGGTGCCAGGTGCACTCGCCAGCTGAGGTGGGAGAGGTGGGTCTGCTGGAACCTGCCTTCCCTGCTGTCCTATGTTTAGCAGTATTTTATGGTATTTTGGGTTAGTAACAAACAACACCATTCAAAATTAGTTGTAACAGCATGCATCAGTATTCTCATTAACAAAACACACATGAATTCTGAACATTGAGCAGCAAGCATAACACATTCATATTTAGAACAACAGTGGACATTCTAATAGCATGCAGGGTTGATTGGTGGCAACAGGCCATCAGGTTTGGCTATGTGAACAGGGCACATGCATCAATGTACATGCAGATATGTATAAACCAACAGGACAAATGTCCATGGGAATTAATTGTAAATACACATACCCAGTGGCATAATTTGTGAAAATAGGGTAGGGTGGAGAAATATTACATTAACAACTTAAACTACCTATACATATACTGTACATTCCTAGTAGATGCAGATATATATCCCCTACATGTATTAGTACAGTTTCCTGTATGTAACCTTAGGAATGTTGGTGATGGGGATTTTACTGCTACATTAATATACATTCCATTTTTATTCATATATGTTCATATCTGGCTGTGTCCAGGTAAAGCATCCTGCTACATTTGATTTATATGGGTCTAGACAACTGTGGATGTTCAGCATTTCATACAATCATACTATCTCCATAATGCAAGGATACAGCAACATATCCAAATTGTGGGACGAACACAGTCCAGGTTCTGTACTTTATTAAAGACATTTCACTCTTTGGTTGTGGCTGTCTCATTCATTTCATTATGTAGTGCATACAGTATACCTTTATTCCAGACTTATTACAGCTTTCTTGGTAGCTACAAACTCTCTTTCTCACACTCTCTCAGTTATTGTATATTTACATTTCAGGATGGTACTTAATTCTAGGCTTTATTAACATTTATTACTGGGTTACAACAATCCTTTCCAGTTGACTCACTTATTTCATATGGCAGAATTTACAGGGATGTATTCGACACTTGTCTATCCTTTGTTGATTGATTACAACACTCATTTTCAGGCTGAAGCAGTTATCTGATATTACAGTACAGGTGGATACTCTATTTGAGACTTGTTTAATCTTTATTACTGGATTGCAATACTTTTTCCAGGCTGCATCACTTATCTAATCTTACAATACCAGAGAATCTTTCTTCTAGGCCTATTTGACCTTTATTACTGGGTTACAACACTGAACTCTTTTACAAGCTGTCCCACATATATTCTATAACAATACCAGCAGAATAATTACTAACCTGCCTGGTGGCGCAACCTAGACAGCCTATCAGCATAGGCTTGCCGATTCGTGGAACGAACACCTGCAGCTGTAATATAAATTAAGGAATATTGTAACATACCTATCCATACTATAGGCTAGGGTAGCATTTCTTACATATTAATTACATGGATACTTACTCAGTAGTGGGGCATTGGGCATTTGACGGGCCTCCTGGATCCATCGGTTCAGTTGGTCATCCTTTCATCGCTTCAGGTCCGCATGGTGGTGACGGACCTGTTCACCAGTCCTCGGAATGTCTGTGGCACTGGTGAGATCATGTGCCAACCAGTTCCATGCCTCTACCTTGTACGTTCCCCATTGAACCTGGCCCTGCATGAGTTGTGCTTCATGATCATGGACTAGGAGCCAAACCATATATTTTGACTTCTCAACACCCCACCTTTGTGCTCTAAAGCGATTTCCCTCTCCTACACCTGCCATCCTGACTGCAAATGGGTACCACAATCAGTTATGGTGTGTATTCCCACCTATGGGGCTTATATATGCCGGTTTTCCCGCACTTATCAGTGATTGGCCATTTTGGATATTTATCAGCTTACAGCAAACCTACTTTGTCATGGTTCTATTTTCATTCATTCCTATATGTATGCTAATACTGTATTTTTAAGTACAACTGTCATGGATTAGTGGTTCAGTACTTTGACTATGGTGCACAGTATCCCGGGTTCAACCCTTGGCATTGCTTTTTTATTTTACTACTGTCTAGTCAGGCTAGGAAGTGTGTCTGTGTAAAGGCGACTTTGCTACAGCTTGCCCAATGTTGCCCGACGGTGAGCTGGTTGGCATGCTGTGCAGCTCCACGCAAACGGCTTACACTGGGTAACATGTTATTTACCTATAAGCAATCATATTGAGCTAGGTGAAGCACTGCTGAGCTACGGGCACTCATATTAAGCTTGTTAAAGTGCTGCTCACCTATGGGCACTCATATTAAGCTTGTTAAAGCACTGCTCACTTATGGGCACTCATATTAAGCTTGTTAAAGTGCTGCTCACCTACGGGCACTCATATTAAGCTTGTTAAAGTGCTGCTCACCTATGGGCACTCATATTAAGCTTGTTAAAGCGTTGCTATGCTATGGGCAATATGTCGGTTTTGTTCACCAATACATGGGCCATTTCCTTACATTTTACTTAAATTTTACTTAAATTATAGTTTTATATATATATATATATATATATATATATATATATATATATATATATATATATATATATATATATATATGTCAGGGGATTGTTTCATACTTATTTAAATAAAAATGGAGAATGACGTTGTGGGGGCTCGAACTGTGACTACCTCCTCTTTGGCCGATGTCTCTACCACTACGCTATTGCTACTGGGCTTAATTTGCATATGTAGATCTTATATACTTTTCAATATCTGCTAACTGTGGCTGAGTGAAGGGCACACCCGCGCAAACGAGCGCAAATGTGGGCAAACATTTTGGAAATTATAAAAAAAAAATGAAACTGCTATTTTTTACATTTTACACATTTTCAGTAGGGTTTAGTCTGTGGGGATGTGTGGTGTTGTGTTCTTGACATTTCAGCGGACTCACTCGTGGGTGTTTATTTTCAGGACTCGGACTCTTCTGGGGGCGTGTCCCTTTGCAGTACTCGGCATTTGGACACGCCCCATACTTTCCTACATGGACCGTGTTAGACTAGGGTATGACTCAGCATTCCCTCATGAATATGCATGACATGCTGACATCATACCATTCAAATACAGCCTCCGAGTAAGACATATTAAGTCTTACACAGAGGTTTCATGAATCCGGCCCACTCTCTTCTCTGCCATTTTCCAGGAACCGTTAGAAAAACACTAGAAATTATAAAACCACCAAACAGTCCTGGATAGGGAGTCTCTTCAGAGCAAAAACCAACTAGACTTGGAACTACAAAAAAAGCACATCCATTTGTCTTAATCATGTTTTGTGTATTGGTTTTATTATTCTATTAAGACCTATACAGCAGCACATTATTGCTCAAATGTATATGAATGGAGATGAATTTTTATTTTATTTATTAGCATTTATGTATGTATGTCTTTAAATGCTTGATTACTTTAGTTAATTAGTAAATGGGTTCAATGGATTTTTTAGGCAGTGCTATTTAAATGGATGTTCTTTGTTATAGTTGTTATAGTCTGAAGAAGCATCATTTGGACGTGAAAGTGCTTACTTTTACTGCAGTGATTAAAGGATTTTATACTTCTGCTTTGGCGAGTCTCATCTGTATTTTCAAGTTAAATTTAACAGTCTAATTCTATTTATTCTTAATACTTATTCCTAGATAATCTATTTTATTGTTTTCCCAGTTGAATATATTGTATTTTTGCAAATTGCTGTTTATTTTCTTATTGATTAAAAGTGTTTTAGTTTTATTTTGATTAAAATTGAGCCCTGAGATTTTTCCAAATAGAGTTACAGCATTCATGATATGTTGTAAAGAGCCTTCTATGTCACTGGATGTTAGTAGAATATTGTCAGCAAAAAGCTGAACTTTTGGACAGTATCCCTCATTAACTTGAAATCCTTTGATATTTGGGTTATTTCTAATAAATGAAGCAAAAGGTTCCACTGATAAAGTGAAAAATAATGGGGCTAGAGGTCAACCTTATCTAGTTCCTTTATGAATTTTTACTGGGGATGATAGACATGAATCAATCTTAAGAAATGCTTTAGAATCACTATAAATATTTAATATCAGTTTAGTGAAATCTGAAGTAAAGTTAAATTCTTTAAAGATTTTTTCTAAGTATGACCAACTAAGGGAATTGAACGCCTTATCAATATCCAGACTAATAATAGTTAATTGTTTCTTGGTTTTGTTTGCAATGTCTATTAGAGACAGTAGCTTACTAATATTGTTGTGTACTTTTTCTATGTAAGATAAAGCCAGTTTGATCAAAGTGTATTAGATTGGGTAATATATTCTTTAGTCTGTCTGTCCAGGATAAACATGAAAATTTTATAAACAATATTCAACAATGATATGGGTCTATAGGATGCACATAGTTGGGGGTCATTACCTTGTTTCAGAATGGGGAAATTATTGAGTACTTACACGAGGGAGGGAAAATTAAGTCTTGTTTAACCATGGAGAATGTGTTTAATAATAACTTTATTATGTGCTCTGGAAGAATTTTATATATTTTGGGGATTATCCCATCTAACACTGGGGCTTTATTATCCTTCAGAATTTTTAACTTGTTTTTTCACTTCTGATAAGGTTATTTGTTTATTTAGGGTACTATTTTGTTGTTTTGATAGTTTAGTCTTGATATTTTCTTGTAGAAATGTATCTATTACATCATCTGAATCTAATTGTGATTGCATGTCATTGATTGATCGATAATGATTTCTAAAGGCTTTTAATATAACTCCTCAATCAGTTGTTCTTTTTACTGTGTTATTATTCTTGTATTTAATTTCATTAAT
Organism: Protopterus annectens; assembly: GCF_019279795.1. Taxonomy (NCBI): domain Eukaryota; kingdom Metazoa; phylum Chordata; order Ceratodontiformes; family Protopteridae; genus Protopterus; species Protopterus annectens. The sequence goes on along the minus strand of NC_056729.1, from coordinate 1,162,117,754 downwards.
GTGATTTTGTTTATTAATTTGTTTGGATCTGATAGCTAGTTTATGTAAATGTCTGGGGTTTACTGAATAGGACTGTAGTTTAATCTTTTCTATGCTTATAGCAACCTTATGATTCAATATTTCTAAATATTTGTGGTTTAGCTTAGAAATTTCAATAAGTACTGCTTTATCATTTTATTTTAAATTTAGTTTCAACTTATCTATTTTGGCTTGTAAATCAGAAAGTTCCTTGTCCCATTCCTTTCTCCTTTGAAAATACCAAGATTTAACTCCACTAAAGATGTGAACTTTTAATGCATCCCGGAGTATGATATCTGTTACTTCACCATTATTGTTGTTTTCTATAAATGCATTTATTTATTTTAATAACCACTCCTTAAAACCTTTTAACTTAGTAACATTGGCTGGGATTCTTTGAAAAATTATCATATCATCTTTTTTCACAGTCATGCTGAACAAAAAGGCATTGTGGTCAGAGAGTGGACATGACCGTATTTCAACATCACTTATTTTAGAGTAAAGAGTGTTAGACACAAAAATCTTATCAATATTAGTTTGTGTGCCAAATCAGAAAGAATAATGAGTGTATTAAAGTGAATTTTGAACTCTTAAATTATGTATGTCTCTAAAATTCATTGAGGCTATAAAACTGTTTACCTTTTTAGCTTGTGTCGTTAGTTTAACCTTACTATTTTAGAGATATCTTCATCTGATAATAAGCAATTGAAATCTCCCGCCAGAATAATTTCTCCCTTTGCATGTAAAGTAATGAGATCCAAGTATTTATTCACATATTTAGTTCCTAGAACAGGAATCCAATATTAGTTTACCAGTGTGAAGCATTTCTTATTAACTTCTAGCACTACTAAGCTTAACATTCCATCTTTATCTGAAAAGGTGTTTAAAATTTTAGGTAGTGTATAAGTATTATTCCATAGTATAAGAGTACCTCTCCTTTTGGCTCTAAAGCAGGAATCCATGAGAACTGTAAAACCATTAAATGATCATTTTTGCAAATCCTTCTCCAGCAAGTGGGTTTCCTGCAAGAAGATTATCTGAGCTCTGTGCATTTTAATGAATTTAATTAAACCAGTTATTTTGACATTGTTATTTAAGCCCTTAGTATTTAATGATAAGCATTTATAACTTATCATTTGTTAAAGTTATATTTAGGGCATCAATAATACCTTCCAAGTATAATGACTTGAAGTAATTAATGAAGTTATGTATCATAGATGAGTCAAAAATCTTTAGAAAAAAATTCTGAAACCAATAACTAAGAAAACATACATACATACATGGAACCTAAAATTCCAGGTTTAGTTAGTAAATTAACTAAACCACCCTTTAACACCATCTCACACACCAAAAGCATACATAAATAGCTTCTGCTTTAAATGTAGTATATACAAATAGTAAAGCATTTCTAAGGTAACTCAAACAAATATGAACATCAGGCAATCACAGTGGAATTGTGTAAACCACTACTAGGTATTGGAAAATAAAGAGTTTCACCAATTAACCTAGTTGCTTTATCGGCATAAGCTTCTATTTCCTATATATTTTATACCTGTATTACAGTCTCTTGTGTTTATAATTATAGCAATACAGAAAAAAGGGGGACCATATGTTGGTCTATTAATACTAATTGAACAGAACAGTGACCTAGAACATTTAACAATCCATTCCTACAGTGTATGTGGTCATACAAAGATATCAATCATAGTATCATAACTATCATTGCAAATGAGTCTAATTATATTGCTTTAAATCTGCATCATTGAGAATACTTAATATAGATTAGAGTTGCTTAAGCATAAAAGCAGCAGAAGGAAAAGGAGACTCAATCCTATATATATCTTTGCTTTCAGAATATTAAAGAAATTGGTTGTTTAAGTAGTGAAATATTAATATATTGTCATTTAGGGCATGCTATCAAAGCAAAGAATGATATCCTGTCAGACTTCAGTGTTTCAAAGCAACAGACATACAGTAGCATTAACATGCAATTTTCCTCATTAGACTAGTAATATAATCACTCCATTAAAGTCCTAGCTTGTTAAAAATACATATTTAAAGTGATTTCATACCTTTAGATGCATAAAAGATGAAAAAAGCAACAACAACTAAAAAGTTACTTTTTCTTCTAGTTTCATTTTCAGCTTTAATTTCTTGTTTCTGAGTCATGCGTGAGTTCAAAGGTCATGTGATGTCATCGCTCACTGTATTCTTGCTTCCATCTTCTCTAGTTTGCTGCTAGTGCCCTGTAGATGCTCATGCACATGATGAAACAGTCACAGAGGCTTAGAAAAGGCATTTTGGTGGGAATTTCAAACAACTACGTTTTCTCCATTCTAAAGAAGTATAAAAAGTGAACGAGCAGCCTCCACAGTGAAACAAAACATGAACAGCCCTTCTCTAAAAATGTTGGGAAAGTAAGATTTTCCCCATAAATCAATAATTTACACCCCTTAAACTAAATTAGGTTAAGAATTAAAATTAGAGCATTTAGTTAATGTAAAGCATTGAATGTTGATATATTACACTAAAAAATGCAGATTTTAAGTAAAGCCATATATATTAATCATGATATGAGCATCTTTCAAAAATGTCAAGAGGAAACAAAACTATCTTTAGTAAACCATCTCCTAAGGGCACTTTTGTTGTGGGGATTCCATACAGTGTAATCATAATAGACTAAACAGTAAACTCTAAAGTGTTACCCCACCACTAACACACATGAATGCTTTACTTTGGAAATCATGAATTAATAGTAAGATAACATGACTTTTTATATAATGAAGTTAACTGCGCCCCAGTTATAGTAAACATATGGTATGAAAGAAGAAGAAGAAGGAAAAATATATATATGGGTTCCCTATGTTAGAACGAAAGCTCAAAAGATTGACACTGACATAACCGACGCCAGAAGACCGATGGAGCAGATAACCGACAACTCAGAATCCCGACAGCGAAAACACCAACACGGGAAATGTGTGAGCATGACTAGGTAAGTGTGCGATAGTGAAGGATTTAGGGTTTGGGTGCGTGTAAGGTGTGTGTGCGATAGTGAGGGATTTAGGGTTAGGGTGCATGTAAGGTAAGTGTACGATAATGAGGGACTTAGGGTTAGGGTGCAGGTAAGGTAAATGTTTGATAGTGAGAGACTTGAGGATTAGGGGTGGATTAAGTGAGTTAGGGTTATGGTGCGGGTAAGGTAAGTGTGCGATAGTGTGAGGGTTAGGGGTGGATTAAGTGAGTTAGGGTTAGGGTGCAGGTAAGGTAAGTGTGCGATAGTGACGGACCTTAGGGTTAGGGTTTGGGTTAAGGTTAGTGCATGGATAGTTGTGTGTAAGGTGTAGTGTAGGTTTTTAGGTTGTTGGTGTGCTTGTGTTCTGTGGAACAGCGAACGTTTTGTTTTGTTAACTGTCGGTATTGTGGTTTGTTGGGCATGTGAGCTTTCGGGTTTTTGCAGTTTCGTTCTTGTGGTGTTGGTGTTGTGGGTGTCAATGTTGTGGACTGTCGGTCTAACGTAGTAGACCCATATATATATATATATATATATATATATATATATATATATATATATATATATATATATACACACACACACACACACACACACACACACACACACACACACACATATATATATGTATATATAAAAAAAAAATATATATATATATATATATATATACATACACACACACACACACACACACACATATATATATATATATATATATATATATATATACACACATACACACATGCATACATGTATACATGCATAGATATATGCCTATGCCTATGCAAAATAAAGACCTTTGTTTTGTATATGTATTCCAATAAAATATTATGTAAACTAAAGACACTTTACCTTTGCTTTGTATATATATTCCAATAAAACATTAAGTAAAGAATTATGCAAGAAAGTATTTAGTATTATTTGATAACAATCCTATTTGTCTTTTAATTTTTTATTTGCACTTTCTTTGACAGTCCAAGTGTTCTTAGTTGCATGTCTTTTCAGACTCTGTGTAGACCATTCCATGTCTTCTATATCAGTTAGTATTTTTTTCTTGTGAATAAAGTCCAAAGCCTCTGACAAAGAGCTAAAGATCTTCTCACCTTCTGGTAAAAATATTTTTATCCTGGAGGGAATGAGAATTTGTGCGTTGATGTTAACTTTTTTAAGAGATTTTATCAAGGGAACACATTCTTTCCTTCTAGATATGACATAAGAAGGCCTCTAGTATAGTCATTGTCAAAATTAATGAGTTTGTCCTTTATCTTGATGGGAGAATTATTCCACTCAGACTTCAGAACCAAATCCTTCTCTTGGGAGGACAAAAATCTAACAATGATGGATCTTGGGTTAGGAGGAACTGTTGTTGAAGCAGGTTTTGCTAGAGACTGGTGAGCCCTCTCTATACTGAAGGAAAGGGCTTCAGGAAGATGTGTTGCTGTTGGAAGCTAGTTAATAAGAAAGTGTATCATATCAGTTCCCTCTTCTTTTTCTGGTACTCCATAGATTCTAATGTTGTTTCTCCATGACCTACTTTCTAGGTCTTCCAGCTTTTCTGTTAGTTTTGTATTCTGTTTCAAAAGAAACTCATTTTGAATTTCACATTCCATCAGTCTTCCATCCATATCTGTTACAGATTTCTCGATAGAAGCAATTTGTTCAGAATGCTTTTTAGCCATTTCACTAAGAATGTCCAGCTGCTTACTGCAGTCTTGTTTAATAGTATCTATTTTATTCTCTAGTTTGTCCATTTTTATAGATAGTTCCTAATAGCAGTTATTAATGTTTGCAGCTCCTTCTTTACCACACTGTCCTGATGAGAGTTCTTTGAGTTACTCATACTTGGATTTCTTGAGGAAAAACTTCTTGACAAGAAAAAATAATAAAAACTTATGTTTTAATACTAATTTTTGAAAAAAATAAAGGACCTATATTCACAAATCCTCTGATATACTTTTGGATTAGTATTTCCAAAAATTAGATTAAATTTCCTGTCAGAATAAAAATGTTATAAGCAGAGCTAATGTTCAGTGCTGCTAGCAGTCTGGCATCTTGGCCATGCCCCCATGCAATGCATTTCTAAAGGTATCATAGTACAAATAGGAATACAGATATAGATGGAGGCATGTTGTTACATATGGGGAATATACTGGTAGTTGTTATTTATACAATGTACAACTAAATCAGCCATTTATACTAACAGAGGGGAAACTGACTGCTGACTGCTGATGATCAATCCACACTGAGGCACTTGACCCCAGAGTAAGTTATACCTTCCCTGGGAGATGATGGAGTTAGTGATTCCAAATCAACAGAGGTAACAGAAATTGGAGCCAAAGGTCCATTTTCTGTCATGGAAAAAAAGCTGAATCAAGACAGTATCTGCAATCATTAGTATGACAGCTAGTATATGTGTAGTTTCAGGAGACAAGTGTTTTCTATGTGTAATATAGCACCAAGGGAAGAAAACAGTAATATGGGATATAATCACATTTATAAATGTATTAATACTCCAGATAGTTCTGTGTGGAATGTAAGGTTGTAATACTCAGGTAACTAGAAGGACAGATTTGTAAGACTTCTAAGAAAGCCTGTTGTTTTTTGGTTATTTTTTTCTGTCTTCCGAGTTTTAAAGTACATCAGTTTCTTTATCTAGAAAAAAGATATGGTATTAAATCTTCTCGCTCTAGTTCATGTGAGATTTTTGGATTTTAAAAATGTAGCAATATCTAATAAAAAAAGTACTAGAATAGAAAAGCCTTACAGCTTTCATGGGAGTCATACCTTTTAACTTCGATGATTCAGACATAACGGTATGATGCTGGCTCTCAGATTTAGCCTTGTCCCTCCTAGATTTATAATGTTCCGCATAAAAACAGGCCTGTTTATGATTACATACTTTATTAAGTAGTACATAGACTAAGCTTATACAATGAGTCACTACCCCTAATTCTATAGTGCCTAGTAAAGCAAGACCTTTTATTGTGAAATATAAGAAAGTGTTTCTCATTCTGTCCCTCTGCTATTATTCTTAAATGTCAGTGCTATGCTCGGGTGCTGGGAGGTACGAAAATATAGGCCAATGAATTCAGAATAATATTAAAGAACTGGAACAGCTCCAAGAGCTAAATAAATTTGTATTTCATGCAGCAAAGGGCAAGCTTTTACATTCATTGTTCTTCAAGTTTAAACAGTAAAAACTTGTTTATTCTTTTAAATAATACATTACAAATGGTTTCACAATGTATAACTATTAAGAATACATAAATACTAAGTGCTTAGCAACAGCAAAAATATTCCACTAAGATTGCCCTTAATAAGTACTTAGTAAAATGTACCAATATAAGTTCTTATACAAAGTATGCAGTACATTGAAATATAAAAGATTTACTATATCTGCTATAATAATGCACCTCTAATGTTTACAACTATATCTGCTATAATAATGCATCTCTAATGTTTGCAACTATAGCTGCAATAATCACGCATCTCTAATGTTTACAACTCTACTAATTATCGTAAAGAAAAATGACTGAGAAACACATTCTTCTAAATATGCACTGCTGTGTTTTATCAACTTAACTTTATATTGTATGAGCATCAAATAAATTATTGGAGCAGCAACCATATTTGATGCTTCCATTTGCTTGTTTGTGCACATAACAAAGATGCACCCAAGGGGATCTGCTGACATGCATCCACATACACTGCTGTCCCCGATAGTCTAAATTTTTCTCCTCTTTAACTCTTTAGAAAAGAAGACATATTAGATGATGCTGTAAAATGTTCATAACTGGTTACAATAAAATATATATACACACAGTATGCATCTATATACCTTTATCTATCTATCTATCTATCTATCTATCTATCTATCTATCTATCTATCTATCTATCTATCTATCTATATCTATCTATCTATCTATATGTGTGTGGACATATGCACTCCAGTTACAAGCTTTATCCATTTCAGTGTCACTGAGAACTTGAAGGCAGTCATGTACTCATTGGGCATAAGGCAGAAAATTAATCTTGGGGGGGGGTACACACCGGTTTATCATGGCATATGCTTATGTGCTTTTCTTTGGTATAATTTCAGTTAAAATGTATTATTGTTTTTTGTGTTTATTTTCTTCCCTCACAAATTTAGTCTTAGAATATCAGAGGCCCTTGCCAGCAGGGCCCAGTATAGCACCACCCCAGGATCATAACATCAGTAAGTTCATCAGATGACTACATCCATAAAACAAGCATTTTATTTGGGATTCACTGGAAACCATTGCAGTATTCCACCTTTGAATAAGCTATTGACTAACTATCCTTCTTAGAATTTGGTGTTTGACCTGTTTATGTGCATCATTTGGCAAGCATCCCTTAAAGTATTTGGTCAGTCATCTTTTGGGGATATGGCACTGGATGTTCCTCTCTCTTGAAGCACTGCACTGGCCACCTATTATTCTTTAGATGGACTGTTGTTCATTAGTTGTTCTTAAGGAAACTGGCATACACACCTTTAATGATATAGCATTAACTTTGCCATTCTGTTGTTTTTCAATAACCTGCATGCTTTCTGATAGCCAAGACGTTTCCAATATTCCCTAGCTAGTCTGCATGGTCTGTATGTTGTCTCTCATACCAACTGGGTACATCAGGGGATCTGATCTTCATACGTTTTATCTGGTTGCCATTTGTCAGTTCTATGGTCACATGCTAGCACTCTTGTCACGCAATATGACTCCTGCTTTGCTTCTCATTTAGGGGCCTACATTTTGAACATCTCTCTTTAGTAAGTCCAGGCAGGCGATCCATCAGAAGCAGAAGGCCTTTGAGTCCTGACACTATGGAATTTTTTTTCTGTATGTTTTCAGACCCACACCTGCTGAATTTCAATTCTCCCCAGACTGACTTGAACCCATTCATTACCAAGTGATAGGGGTCTGCCCAATTGCAATATTTCAAGAGCCATCTGATGAGGGAAGGGCATCATTCAGGCAGCCAGGAGGGTTGCTTATCTCCTCACTGGCATCCCAGCAATGAACGCATGTTTACTTCTTAACGTCTTCCCTTGGATGGGGGGAATGTGTGACACACATCACAGCAGGGGGGGACAAAATGCCTTACCCTATATAAGTGCATGCTCTCATGCACTTACCCGATAAAGGTTATTTCTCATTGGAGGCTTTGTGCAATAGATAGCTGCCTCCCAGGTCACCTTCCTGCCTCATTTCTCTGAAGGACTGTTATAATTCATGACTGGGTCTGCATCCCCATAAATGGCCACACCTATACTCCCTGCCATTTTCATCAAGTGTTCAAGCCACTATTTGATTTCAGGTCACACGGACCTCAGTCAAGGTTGTATCCCTCTAAGCCATCAGAGCTAGCTTCTGAAACTTTGAAAATGAAGCTGTAATCTGTCAAAAACAAAAAAATAACCACAAGCAGGACTTATTAGGAACAAATGTCAGTTTTATTTAACGGTTTAGCATTTTTGTCCAGGTAAAATACTTCTTTAAAACTGAGTACAACTTGCAAATACAGACATAGTCATATCTTGAAACAGTCATGTGTCATTTATGGTACTTGAGGCACCAGGTTGAAAATCATTTAAAATAAAAATGTAAAAGTGAAAGATAAATAGTAAAAAAAGTTGTTGTAGGATGTAAACAGTCAAAGTAAAAATTATGGTAATAAAAGCTACTTTTAGAAATATCTCAATAGCATAACATTGTAGTTAAAATATTGGTCTGTTACTAAAATATATTATAACTTTGCAGATCTTATTTTTAAGATGTTGATGATAGAAATGCAGTCATTTAGCCCTAGGAGGTTTCCTACAAATAACTCTGCAGTAGCTGCCAGGCAAGTTGTCTGACTTAAATTCCAAGAGTTTGTATGCTGCAATAGTTGTTTTTCTTTCGACTTTCCCCGGTTAGGGGTCACCACAGCGAAACTCAGGTCCGCTAATGATTGGCAGTAGATTTTTACGGTGCCGAGGTGCCAGCTCGATGCCCACCCTTTAACAAAGGCACGCCCATTCACACATGTCTTTCGAACATGGGGAGGACATGCAGACTCTCACACAGAAGGCACTCCAGCTGAGAATCAAATGGGAGAACCTCTTGCTGTGAGGTGACAATGCTACCGCTGCACTAACCGCAATAGTACTTCTGATAAATTCCAAGGTTGCAATAGTGTTATTTATTTATATTTTGTTAGATGTTTGTTGGTGTTATTTATTTATTTATATCGGAAAGGTTGGAGCTTTGTTGTATTTTGTGGATTAGGTTTCCATTCTTTCCTTTTCTAATTTCAACCTTTGGATTAGGAGAAATCTATGGAGGGTAGTTTCCTTTAACTGTTAATCTCTTAATGACTAAGAGTTAACAGGAATGAGTAGACAAGTATAATTAGTATCCAAGAGTTTATCGCGTAGTAAGGAATCAAACCTGAGAGGGACTGACTAGTAAGTTATGTATTTAGAAGATAGCTTTAAAGTTTTGAAAGACTATTGTGAGAAAACTGGGCAGTGATCACTAAGAAAACTAGGTAAAAAGGAAAGCCACTTACATTTGTTGGGTATGTTGCTGATAAGTAAGTCAATAGCTGAGAAATGTTCTCACATGATATCTGTCTATGTCACTTCACTGACAACTTGAACAAGGTTATATTTACTGAGCAGACTGTTTAAAGTGAACCTAAGAGAGAATTTTGAGTTAAGGTTTCTATCACTTCAAATAATTAATTTGTTATCTTTTTTATATAGTACTGATTGTGGAGCAGTGGGATGAATATAGATGTTTGCTAGAAAGACTTTTGCATGTCCATCTATCATTAATTTCAAGTGTCCAGTTGGGTTTGTCATCTAAAGAGTTGTTGCTTGTAATGATGAGTTCAGTTTTATTCAACAGTTTAGTGCTTACGTTAGGATGTGTCATGGTTAGAATGCCGCTTACTAACCGGACTGCAGTCAGAGTAAATGGTCTAGTGTTTAGAAACATGTGGGGCAATCTAAGAATTGCCTTTTAGTCAAAAATATTTTAATTCTGACCATTTATTGTTAATGTTGCATATAATCAGTTGTTTAATTGTCAGCTCTTTGGGTGTGGTAGTAGGAAAAGTTGGCCATAATTTAATTCAATGTCCCCTGATAGTAGGAATATTGTAATTACGAGAATGGCTAAGTGCTTTTGAGATTTATATAGTGATTCTGAAAGAAAGAAATGGTGCAGAAGTAATACTTTTATGATGAATGACAACACCTTCAATTTGTCATTCATCTATATTGCTTGAAGGAAATGGCACAGAGTCGATGTTATTAAATTGTTTTTGGAATGCACTGTTTTTCTAAATAGGAAAATTTGTAAGAAAGGCAATAAAGAAAGGTCAGTAAATTGTTTTTGGAATGCAATGTTTTTCTAAAAAGGCAAATTTGTAAGAAAGGCAATAAAGAGAGGTCAGAGTCGTAAACATCCTTTGCAAGTTAGTAGAGGCTTAGACAAGAACAGGAAGACAACTATGAATTAGTTGTGTCTTTAAAGAGATACTTGTAAGCAGGTGAAAGGAAATATTACCAAGACTGCAAAGTATAATGCAGATATTATATATATTACACAACCAGAACAGGCACACTTAGATATTTGTAGCATACACAAAACTGAGGTACAGATCTAAGTATGTTGTTTTAACAAATAAGGTTTTCACAGAATGCAACTGAGGTAAAAAATGTATGTAAACTATGGTTCGAATATTTGGTATATATTGTCTCTTCTTGCTGAACTTGTCTACTTTTAAAATATGTACCAGGCCAAAGGTGATGAAAACTAAATAAGTGGGATATGATCTATAAATAAGGAGGTGGTAGGATTAGGGAGGAAGACAAGGTCAGTAAAGGGTAGGATATTGATTAGCACAGCTGTTTTTACAGCAATTTGATAGTATGAGAGGGTAAGGTTGGGCAGATGAGGGAAGGAAGGAAAAGAAGGGGAAAAGAAGATATTTTTATTTACAAATATTCATATATGTAGCTAATAAGAAAAATAAATGTTATCTTTTCTGTTTATACAGACGGGGTTATTGAGTAGAAAATTTGATATGCTAGAAAGTCTTAAGGTTAAAGTAAAATAGTTCCTCAGTGAAAATTACAAATGTCACTGCTACAAGGATAAAAGTTAACCATAATAAATCTTCTTCTGGCTTTTCCCAGTTAGGGGTCGCCACAGCAGATCACCTTGTCCGCTCATGATTGGCAGTGGAGTTTTATGGTGTCAAGTTGCCAGCCCAGCGCCCAACCTTCCACAGAAGGCACACACATGCACACACTCACACCTAGGGCCAATTTAGAGTGTCCAATCCACCTGCAGCATGTCTTTGGGAGGAAACTGGAGCACCCGGAGGAAACCCATGCAACCACAGGGAGGACATGCAGACTCTGCACAGAAGGCACCCCAGCCAAGGATCGAACTGGAGAACCTCTTGCTGTGAGGCAGCAATGCTAAACACTGCACCACCGTGGCCGCCCTAATATTACCAAATATGCATTCTCTAGTATTAGCAGTAGTAATGATTAAAAGCAATTTTTGTCATGTATTTGCATCTTGGGAATGAAAATAATGCATGTGGTTTAGTATACTTTCTGAATGTTTCATAAATTGCCAGGATATACATGACCTTGTGTTTTAGATGCTTTTTGGTCAATAATTTATAATTAAGGCTACAAATCAAGAGTCGGCGTTCAAGTCACATTGTAGAAAATATAGTTTGAATTGTTCTGTTGTGCTGTGTAAATGTACACAGGGTTTGATTTCTGAGCTGAATGCCATTCTGTTTTTATTATAATGCTGTTATAATTTAATGCCCTTTGTACATCTGGCCTAGGTTGTGACTGAAAAGTGTCTGTATACCAGCTTATTTTGTCAGCTGTAAATAAATACAAAACATAAATAAATAAACTTGAAAAATGATAACAGGGAAGAAACAGAGGTAGTTTTTTGGGGAAACAGTGGCAGTTGCTACAGTATACATTGGTTTGCCCCAGGGCTTACATGTGTTTAATTTCTTTTGTTTTTTTGCTTAAATATTTTATTAAATTTTTAACAATTTCTTTTAATATATCAACCAAATAAAACAACAAAAATAAATAAAACTGTTTACAAAGGTGCCTAACATTCAGTCTTGATAATATTTTTCAGACTATGATCTCTTGTTAAGTCTGTTCTCAGTCATATCTCTCCAGTATCTTGGTAATTTTTGTACACAGGTTGTAACACATGCCCCGGGATTCATGAAGCTTGTGCCATGCACCGGAGTAGCGTCGGCGATCTAGCGCCAAATATGGCCATCGAGTGATTCAGGTAAGAGCTGTTTCCACGTGCACTACCAGCATACGCCAGAGCTGCGCAGCTCCCGGCGCATGTATACTAAATACCTCATGCACAGCGGTGTAGCATGCAAATGAAAGTATATAGCGATTCATGAAATTTTGCAGGCATAGCGTAAGCATGTAGAAATGTAAACCAAAAAAAATGGTTTACATGTTGTCAAACATAAAATCGGAGCCATAAAAGCGGACCAAACATACGTGTTATAATGTTAATATATGCCAATGGCTAAATATATACCCAATGGCATAAAACAACTTGCACAACATATAAAAACTAACATTTAATTTCATGGCCACACCAACGCAAATTAAAACCGCAGTGGATCGGTGCACAAATGGGATCACAATGAAAATATATTTAGATGTCATAAAACTGTAATGTAGCGCAATTCATGATATCCCCATAATAGTCAGTGGCATGCATGCTACACCACAACCATGGCGCAAGGGTTGCTAAGGGTCTGTGACAGTGTTTTGTGTGGTAACTAGGAATTAGCAGTCAATGCCATGCAAATGAGTCAAGTAATACTGAATCGCAAATGTCCCGCCGGTGTAAGGATGTACCACACGGCATAGCATTACAACACCGAGGAGTGGCCTGAAGGTAAACATGACATCAAGAGAGGGGCACGCCACTGTATCTGTAAGCACATTGGATCATTGTTAATCCATGTTGGGTGTTGCTAAGCAAAGCCGCAGGATAGGGGTGTGGAAGTAGCCATAGCTTTGCTTAGCTGGGAGCACACAAGGTAACCGAAAGTTCATGTGAACGTGGATGAAAACGCGCACGAAACCCAGTAAATGGATGTGCGCGGCGTGCACCACAGCTGAAACAGGAAGGATACAGGAAGACAATAAGGAAATGTTGCAGTATGGTAATTGTAGTACAAATGAGTAATTAACACCTAGAAACTTACAGTGGGCCATAGACAACAGCTAACAAGCCTGCTAGCAGCTACCTGCAGAACAGGAAAGGGGAGGTACCGTACAGCAAAGAAAAGAGAACTGTCACAGCAGAACAAAGCAAACTTGCTGTAGATCAGCTATATAACACATTTCCCAACACAATCCTGGGTTGTGGAAGCACAAAACAAGAACGTCGACAGCTGGATGCATGCCTGACAATGGGAGGTGAATCGGGTTGAAAATAGAAGTAAAGGGCAATAGATGAATCACGGCAGACAAGTGTAAGTCAACACCAAAGGCACCACAACAGCAGTACCTGCTGTAAAACCAATAATTAAGATACCCTGCAGCTGGAATAGCACAAACACACCCAATTGCACCAACATCATCCATTGCACAATAGTATAAGGTGTGAAAGCCCCCCCCCCCACACACACACACACACGTGTGTATTCCCAGACACTCTGCACCATTGGTGTATATAGACAGGGAACTCTTAATATGTATATGTTAGGGGCTGCCCTAGCTTTGATTCACCAGCATGTGTTGGAGACTGACGGTGGTGTGGAGGATGATGCTGACAACCATCTCAGGCACCAGAGGAGGAGACGAGTGTTCAGACCCAGGGTAACCTACCAGGGGCTACATGATCTGGAGATAGTAGAGCATTACAGGGTGGACAGAGACATCATACAGCAACTTGTTGAACTGTGCCGGCCACGCCTCAGAACCAGAAGTAACAGAGGGGAACCCATCCCAGTGGACACGAAGGTATGTGTAAGCTTGAGAATACTAGCCACAGGTACCTTCCAAAGGCCAACTGGGGATATCATGGGGATCTCACAGGCATCAACATCCAGGGTACTTTACCCAGTTCCTGGATGCCATGTTACCACTTGCCAGTGAGCACATACACTTCCCCCGAACGCAGGAGGAGTTGGCCAGCAATATGCATCTCTTCCACCATGTGGCGGACTACCCAGAGGTACTGGGTGCAATAGACTGCACGCACATACACATCAAGTTACCACCTGGTGAGCAGGGTAGGTGCTACATAAACCGCAAGGGATTCCACTCCATCAACTGCCAGGTTGTGTGCAATGCCCATGGCATTATCATGGATGTGTGTGCTGGCAGTCCTGGAAGCTATCATGACTCCCACATCTGGCATGCCTCACAGCTGTATCAGGTATTTTCCAGGGGGGACATCCCATATGGCCACCTGGTGGGGGATGCTGGCTATGCACTGGAACCGTGGATGATGACAACCATCAGAAATGCACACACAGACATGCAAGAATGCCCTAATGAGGCACAGGCAGAAACCAGAATCATCATAGAGTGTGTGTTTTGGATGCTGAAATCACGGTTCCGTTGCTTGGACATTTCTGGTGGAGCCTTTCAGTACTCTCCAGGAATGTGTGCCCACATCTTCATAGTATGTGCCATGCCATACAATATGATTCTGCGAAAACAGCTGCAGCAGGGACAGAATGATGAAGACCCTCACAGCCCACCATCATTGCCAAGGGACCCACAGGAACAGGGTGGCTCAAACCATAAACATCCTGTGCTAGCCCCAGTAGGCAGATGGAGGTATGCCCAGTATGCCCATGCCTTGGCAAAGAGGGAACATATAGCACACACACTGACAGTGTAGACACTCATGGACTGACACCCTTCTCCACCTGCACACACAGCAAACATGAATGGCACACACACACGACCACCTGTAAATTGTCATGTATAGGTGGTCTACTGTGTGCATCCTACATAGGTAGCCCTCAACTATCGTACACACAACCGGCATTGGCACAAGAAAAGTCAATACCCGAACAGTATATTAAGCTATCAGCATGTGTCCATACTATATGTACAGGTTCATAGATACATAGGTATGTACATGCCCAACCACCGAGGCCACTCATAAGCATAGGCAAAACGTGTCTGCTGATGCCACCCCATCGATCAACTAACTGTCCCTCTGTGGAGCAGAGCCACTTGTGGGATCCCTGGGGTGTAGCTACTGTTCACCACCCACTCTGCAAGGATTCCCCGGAGTGTTAGTGTGGGGTTTTGTATAATGTAATCAGGGATGTGTTTCCAAATACATGTTACATATTATACCTTAAACACAGCTTGCATATATAGGTAGTTCTCCACAGAATAATAAACATGTGGAACACACAACTGCTGAAATGTGCGTTCCTCATCCTTGCACTACCAGTGCCTCCTCTGAGAGGTAAGATATCACTGCTAGGATTAGAACACGCAACCATGTACACATTTATCACAATAACATACCACTAAGCTACCTGAGATGTACCAATGGCAGTCGTGTATACTGACAGGATAAAACACAAAAGGTAGGAATGTGCTGAAATAGGACAAACCAGCATGTACACAATGAATGGTGTATGTTACATATATATATATATATATATATATATATATATATATATATATATATATATATATATATATATATATATATATATATATATATATATATATATATATATATATATATATATATATATATATATATATATATATATATATATATATATATATATATGTATACACATCATATATATAGAGAGAGAAAGAGAGGGAGAGAGAGAGAGAGAGATATATCGATATATGGGGATATACATATATATGTAGATATATAGAAAGGTTAACAACATCTGCATAACCATGGAGATTCATATAAATGGGATACCTACCACATACTGACTGCTTTACATACCGACGCACGTAATCATGAGGCTTAAGGTCCGAAAGAACACAGTACCGAAACACCAGATGCACAAGGTGTAATCTCACGATGTTAATGGACAGTTAGTCAGTGCTTCTGGTGTTGCGTTTTGGGTAGGTTACTGTGTGTACATGTGTTTCTTAGGGCTGTTGTGTGTGTAAGTGCATGCTCTGTGTGGGGTGTGTGTTGTTGGGGGAACTGTAATGTGTGGTTGTGTGTTAGCTTTGTGCGTCTGTTTGCGCGACCTAGGATGTAGAATATAAAAATAGGTGGTGGTGTGTGGGGCGCAGACACCTACATGGGGTGTGTAGGGGGGCTTGGCTACCTGCTCATACATAGTGTAGGATAGTTTGTTTGGCTGTGTTGGGTAGCAGTGTGTCTGTGTGTGCATGTTGTGTGTTCCATGTTTGTGTTACCTTCGCGAGTTACTGTCGATGTCAGTAATGTGGGGTATGGGAGTCTGTTCCCGGGACTGTGTGCGTCAGAACACTGTGGTTTCGGGATTCCATAGGTTTCCTGTATACAGCAGTTGACGTGTTCACATATGTGTATACCACAGACCATAGCAATCACACATTCCGCCACTACCAACCTGTATGAACAAAGGATATGGAGAGTATATGCCTGTACACCATTACAAATATGTGCTATGGACATGAGCCAATGATAGTGTTACCACCTGTTCCACTTTGCGAGGGACACTCCCTCTTTGGGTGGTTGTGTCCTGACCAAATACATTAAACGTGGCAAATGTCCTGGGATTGTAGGACATAATTATGTCCCATATGTACTGTAATAGTTGCATACAGTCATTATTTCTGTATCTAAAGTACCTACATGGTACAGGAAATGGGATAAACTACTAAACTGCTACAAGAATAAGCTTATAATTAGGCAAGAAAGAAAAGTTATATCCCCTTACACTGACCGTGGGTTTGTGTCAGCCTGAAAAATCAGATGTGTGTCCCGAAAAGGGCCCACTATGGACATATGAAAAAGTGGCAACCCTAGCCAAAGAGGGTCAGTCACCAACACAACTACGATGACTGCAAATACATATGACAGAAATACACAGCTATCATGTCGCAACACGTTATTACATTCAGATGTATTACCAAAGGGATTCAAGGACTAACATCACCTGCATGCTATACAGGAACCACGTAACAGTGCCTTAATGAATCAGCCTGCAAATACCATTGTATTAGTCCACAAAAGGATAGGTGTTTAAATAGGGAAGGAACCCTCATGCACATAGCGATTATGTATAAAAGCAGTTCCTACACACCTGCATTTCCTAAATACACCCACCAACATCACCCCCACACCCACACATATTACAATACAAACTGTAATAACATCACAAATCATTCACACACTGTACGACATCTGCAGAAGCCTTAACATACCTTGTCAGAGACACACTAACAAGGCCCTATGTGAAATAGCTGCTGTTATACAACGGAATAGCTGCTGATGTAATAGGGTTTGTTTGCATTAATCCCGTTTCAGAGGGTTGTGTGTACACCGGGATGTGTTAGCAATTAGTGAGTAACAGCACAGTATGCTACACTTGTACACCAAATCAAGGATGTCTGGTGAGCACACTGTACACCACATAACAGTTCATGCATAGCCATATGGCCTTGAGCTGGCCAAACATCCTTGGCAGACTTAAACATCTACAGAAGTATCAGGTACAAACAAACCCTGCATAAGTAGCACTGGTCCGAAATATAACAGCTGTACTCACATGTAGAGCTAAATCATCTAGCCATTACACACAGTCCACGGGAGTCATGAAGCTAATATATATCTCCATGTGTCTCCATGTAGCTGTTGAAATATATCGCTATAACACATCTAGGCCATCTCCCTCGAAAGCGAGGCAAACGGACAACGCCCAAAGGGAGTACTCACTTATACACCACTGTTGCCATGGCATGGGCTAATGGAGTAGCTGCACAGCTGATGCGCATCCAATTAACTACTTCAGAACAGCAATTGGTGGACAGGATACCACATGTTACCGATATGTAACTAGAAAAGGATGTGTTATCACACATTCAAACCATCCATATATACCAGCGGAACATTACAAATAACATTGAAACACAAACCAAAAAGGATTGAATCAACTGTTAACGATATGTCGGGTTACTAATAAGGTATGTAGAACAGTCAGTATGTCTGTGTATGTAGTACTATTCTGTAGTATTTAAAGTGCACGCAATCCATATAGTGGAAACAGTTATCTTGTAGTGATGTATTGTTGAGCATAGTATTTGTGTGTAGTGCTTTAGGTCACAAGACCAACACCGCATACAACACAAGGGATGCTATATAAGGGCTTTAAACAGAAATAATCCTCACCAGCCGACGTGAGTGACAGGGTTGGTCCAACAAGTATGTACTTTAACAGGGGATAGTATATGTTGATATATTGAAACTGTAGCCATATGTATGTGTGTAATACAGAGAATAACATGTGGAAGGTTGGGCCACTGTGCAAGTATGTTTTGCATTGTGGGATATTGTGCCAATAACAGCATAATGTACAGCATTTTAGGCAGATATGTATTACAAGCGACATAGCATTACTGTAATAGTAGGCAAACATTAGTTATGTCAATTGGCATTTACAATACACAATAACAGGATACATATGTCTTTTAGTGAGCCGACAGTTTATCAGCATGATAGCAAAGTAAAATGGAAGAGCTATTTAACTATCCATGCACATAAGACATGTAATATGTGCAAAGGTAGGTACTAGGCTGTGTTACCAAGGGTATCTGTAAGCCTAGCTAGGGTGTGTTGTCTTTCGCCACCCTCATAGGTTGGTTCCCTGTGCCTCTGAACGGCAGAGCCAATTGTGCCTCTGTCCAGCAGAGCCACTGCAGTGATCCCCGGGTACATGTCTGTCTCCCATCCACACATCAAGGTTTCCCTTGAAGAGGGCTTGTGAGGGGCCCTGCATGATTTACATTGGAATCATGTTACAAAGCATAGGGAGTGTCCGGGTCAGGAATCTATCCGTTCAGCATGTCCTACTCATCATTGTGGTTAGGTGTATATCCCTAGAGTATTTGGCTCTCAGGGACTTCTGTTTAGGTGGAGCATATCCAGCAATACAGGGTTGGACATGGGCCTTGTCTGTCAAGCAGAGATCACCTTTGAGTATGCGGTATGCAACTGAGTACAGCTGGAGTTTCGTAGGTTGGGCTGCATAGGTCATCTGTTTGAGGTCAGTAATCCTCTTGGTGTGGTACTGGTGTGGTCTTCCAAACTGTTGCAGTTGTCTTGTAAGGTATATCACAAATGGGGTGTTGTATCCTTTAATGGGTCTGATATGACATGTGTAGAGTCACAATGGCCTCTCTGATCTGGATGCGAACCCATTAGAGATTAGGGGGGGCCATGTAGAAGGCTATTCTAACCACCTTGTCATTATGGGCATCAAAGGAGAGATTGCTATCTACTGGTGTTTCCAGATCCTGTATTACCTTTTTTGTATGTAGGGGACTAGCACCTATGTGGTAGATTACAGGAAATTAGTTATATCCAAAGGGGATGACAATGCACTTTTAGCTTGATGCCATGATATTAACACCAGGTATCTGTCTCAGTGCGTCCCTTCCAGAGGGTGTCTGTAACAGCTGGGGAAATAATTATGTCCCCTAGTTTGCAGTCTTCTGCAAACCTTTTCAGCCAAAGCCATCCTGTGCTTGTCTGTAAGTCAGAGAAATATATACCGAACATGAGGGGTCCTAGAACTGAGCCCTGGGGGATGGCAGTTGAAACTGGTATACAGTTGGACCTAGGGTATGCAACTCCTACTGTGTGTATTCTGTCCGTGAGCCACTTTGCAAACCATATCATGACGTAGGGGTTAATGTTCAGGCGGATGGGTATGTTGATAATACCAGAAGGAAGAATGGTGTTGAAAGGATATGAGAGATCTAGTCAGGCTGTGTGGACATCCTTACCCTCATCTAATGCCTTGGTAACTGTCTCTAAGAAGCCCACCAGGTTTAGGAGGCATGGTCCGGCCTTAACATTGCCAAACAGGGAGGGGTCAAAGGTTGGGAGGTACCCAACGTCTCTGTGACAGTGATCCATGATGTGTACCATAGCCTTGCAGACCAGGCTAGTCAGGCCTATAGGGAAATAGGTCCCATGGTCCATTGTGGTGCCACCTTTGTGGAGAGGAATAACTGTTGCTGCATGCCATTCAGTGGGCACTGTGCCCGATGTGAGGTTATTATTGAACATGGTGCATAGGTGAGGAGACAGTACGATCCGAAGTTCGTGTAAAACACAGGCTGGGATGTTGTCCAGTTCCATGGATGCTGTGATATTGCCTTCAGAGTGTGCAGCTTTGAGAGGGATCTGCTAGGATGTTGCCAATATCAATTGTTTCTGTAATGTTCGTGCCTTTGTGCTGTAACTCAGAGCAGATCTGGTTATTGACATCGAGGCTCTGTGGTTGTTATTGGTATTAGTTGAGTTATAGTTTTTGTAGCTAGCTTTGGAGGAACGTATAAGGGATCTCACCTTCTTACTGAGGCTGGCCAGGGATCTCCTCCATGCATGGTATTGCACTCTCATTTGCAACAGTGTCTTTCTCCTGTAGTACAATATGTTTATGGCAGGGGACCACCAGATTGGTTTAGTTAATTATGAGTATAGCGTCCTGGTTCTGTTTGGGATAGCATAAGCCATGCACCCCTGTAAGTGTTTCTAAAGTGCATTTGTGTAGGATTCAGCAGTTGTTTCAGTACTGTCCATCTGCATGGGTGTCATGACGTCCACCACATCTGCCTTAAGAAGCATGTAGTTGGCCTTGTAGACATATTATACTGTGGTTCACTTAATGGGGGGTAGGTGCAGGATGTCAATATCAACGGTGTTCAGCACATGGTCTGATCGGACCAACGAGGAGTTGGCTTCACGTGTGGAGCACCAGTCACTCATGTTGGTAATGACTAGGTCTAAGATATTGTTGCCCCTGGTGGGTGTGTGGATATGTTGAGTCAGGGCATTGGTGTTTATGAATTCCAGAAACCATTGAGCTAATGTGTTGGTACACGAGTATTTTTCACAGTTAATGGTGGGGTAGATACAGTGAGGCTTATGTGATGAGTGTGGTGTTGTGTGACTGTGTACCTTCTCCACATGACAGTCAGGGTCAGGCTTGGTTGGCGAGACCTTTACCTCCAGTTTGGCTAGATGAGTGCATCTCTCACAGGTTGTAGTGTTGGGTGGTAGGCGGAGAGGCTTGTCTGTGTACATGAGGCAATGTGTACATTGCCTCAAGATGACGAGATTCATCAGATAGACAGGTGAGAACACTGTCAGTTGACTCTTGGACATGCCTGAATATAGACCTACATTTACCTAGATAAGTGAGGAAAGTGAATACAACAGCTACATTACTCTACACAAGTGAGAAAAGTATGCACATAACCTGTTCACCCTTACCTGTAGGTGATGTGGAAAATTGAGTGCTATAGTAATCATTAGCTTACATACTGTTTACAAGTCCTGAACAAGTGCTTAGCATGAATAAGCAATCCAGATAGGGTCTTGGATAATATAAAAAAACAGCCCCCTCCCACCAACAGGTACATAAGCATATATCCATGTACACCACAGGGCCCCTGTACCCACAACTATGCAGGTACAAGTTGCACTTAGTCTGCATGAGACCTGCCCACATCACAGGTTGTATCATACACATATGGCAAAACAAGATGCTCTCCATGTACACATCATGCAAAACATAGCTCCATGTCAGGTTGTGTACATACTGAATGGTGCACACCAACAGGTATCACAACCCAGCAAAGGGGGAGACACCACTGATAATGGAAAGTATTGCACTACTACCCTGATGAGTCTGGTCTGGAAGGCCATGAATCTTGATCACTTAAGTGATGTCAGCAAGACAGATGTAGATGACAGTATGGTTGATGTCACACTGCATATCATAACCTTGCCAGGTCATAGGACATCATCACCCATACTGTGTACCACCTACACTTTGTATACTAGATGTACATTCCTATGTCACAGGAGTGTTTAGCAACAGGACTGCTGGCAGAAACAACACTAAAGAAGGTGTCTGAATAATACGTGATCATCACACCACTGGCAGTTACAGTATGTCAGGGTTAATGCATTCTATTCCCCTCATTGTAGTCCATACCTCACATACAAACAGAAGGCATCTGCCTATTGAAGTATGCAAATGACTATGACCTAGGAGCAATAGCTGACTTGCATTGTCACCCCTATGTTAATAACGCTGTACCCATGAACTACCACATAGGCAGAGGTCAACATAATGGACACTTGTGTGTGACGGATGCAGCTGGGCAGTTGTCTTTCCTGTGATAGCAACATCACCACACCTGTCAGGGAGTCATATGTGGCAACCCTAATAATAACAGGGTGCCATTCATGAATATAGAGATCATTGTCCAGCCATACAGACCACTCAAGTGACCCATATCAGATCACATATTTCCTTTAAGGGGTATTGGCCATGTGCAGATGGCCTACACCAGCCTTCCCATTCCCCATATCCACTATGTAGCATGATGCATACCCTGAATAAATCCATGTCCAACCCAGAGAAGTCGGACATGCTACACATACTCATCCTGATCTCAGACACATACTTCATGGACATCCACCTACCACATGCTGGACAGATCCTTGTCCCATACACTTGGCATAGTCCTGCCATACTATGCATTCCTGTCTGTCAAAGCTGCACAATGCTCCCCTCTCAGACATGGTGTGATAACTGCATGGTAACGCATGGTATATGTATCATTAACCCTGTGGATCAGTAATGTGGCACCATTCCACCTGGCCCCACAGACCCGCCTATCAGCTACTGCCAGGTAACCTTTCATCCTAGATGCATACATGGCCCATGGCATATAGCCCACTAGTTGACTTTGACTGTACATGCCATAGTTGATATCCATCCCTGCAAATACCATCTGGCTAGCCAGTGTCCCATGTGTATCACATGTGCAACATAGGTGATACATAGCAGGATGTTGAATCGCTGTACAGTGCCATGTAGATGTATTTGGCAGAACACATACATGTAAAACTTTATGTGAGAATGTCTGCAGGGTCACAGATCATGTCTGTTAAGGCAGTGTAAGTCCTTATATATGAAATATACACTGCATCAAGGTCGACTGCATTAATGTGGACACATCCAGCCATGTGCTGATAGGTAGGAACACCAGTACAGGCAAACAGACATGCCCACATCAAAATAGCAACCACATGGAGTATGAGCAATGTAATCAGGTGACACACACACACACACACACACATATATGGTGATAATATCCACTCAACATTGAGTGTCACATGTGTATGACACAAACATGTCAGTGTCATGTAGGTTCGCAAATACAACTATTTTAACTGAAGTAATGCGATACACATGTATGTTCAGCTGTAGCTCTGTATGTCACTGAGGTACTGTGACCTGTCTCCATCATTATATCTTCCAGGTATGCCACGTGCAAGGCTTCCCCCTTTTACACGCTTGGAGGATGAGGCCCTCATCCCATACCTACTTAATAATCATGACATCCTGTTCAGCCATGTGCCACAGGATGCACAGCAGCGGGATGCCCTGTGGATGGAACTTTGCAGGAGGGTTAATGATGTGGATGGCCACTGGAGGTGAGCAGACACTGTACAGACCTCATTAGATGGGCGAAACAGCATGCAAATGCAATCGTCAGGGAACAAGGTGCAACAGGTGGTGGACCACTAACCCAGCCCCCACTCACACTTACCGAGGAGCTACTGGCCAACCTGGGGACACCTGCAGAACCACATCCACAAGCCTTAGTTGATATTGCAGAGGTGGGTGTCTCTCAACTACTGAGCCTGCAGTTGCCTGGTAAGTCAGTACTGCACCTATAACAACTATATTCCATATAGCTGCATGTGTCACTGTACAATATGTAATGTAACATCATATGCAAGACATGTATACACACATGCCGCATACTATAGTATACTACTCTGTGTATGCACACATGTGCATATACCATAGTATAGTCTAATGTACTGGTGTATGTATTATGCACATTGCACCCTGTAGCCTTTATAAAGGGGTGGATTATGCTCATACTGCTGTTTTACTCCTATTTAGGTATCTCTGGTGTTCTGTGGTAACAGCAGCCCATTGCAGGTGAGAGTGTTATTATTTATCAGGAACCATAATGCACAAATCTATCTGCCATGTGGCCATTCACAACATGTACACATAATGTATGGTCCTGTCACAATATACAGGTCGGACTTGCAATGCATCACAATGACTATCCATGTGCCACACTTGCAAACTATGTGAATCATCTCACCGACATGAATCCTCACAAACTTTATTGCCAGATGTGTTGACAGCTGTGCATACAATGGTGGAGGTGCTGTTCAATTTAGGAATGTACCACAGATCTGATCTACACATGTGGTGAATACAAACAGTACTACACAGTGGGCTGGAGTATGGCCAGCACACAGGTTTCACAGGTGTGGATCATAGCCCTGCTATGAATGTCACACAATGTGATGTGCCATCTTGACATGTCCATGACATCTATTGGCCTGGCTGCTACACTGCCTACCTAACCTGTAAACATATCCCACATGCTACCTTTTATCTGCATAACCCTGTTGTGAGTGGAGCATATATGTCATATGGGACAACACAGATGTTTGAAATAGATGCCCATCACTATAAGTTGGACAACACATGTACACACATAGCCATGGAGTATGTTCAGAGACATGGAGCAACACACACAGTAGAAGTGTTGTGCTTGTGTGTACACCCTGTCGTACAATGGCTACACATGGTTTGGCCATGGCCTTTGTATAATGGTCATAATGTAGATGTAGAAGTAGAACGCTAGACATCCTACAGGCCTGTGCACATCTTGTGTAGGCGTAACATCAATCCACCACATAGGATGTGTTGAACATCTTGAGGGTGTTGCAACATGACAGCAGTTACGTTTACAGTATCCACATCAGGCCACAGATACAGTACATTCCTGTTGCTGGTGATGGACGTAAATGCCATACTAGCTGCTCATGTGTTTGGTACACAGATGTCATGTGGGACATGGTGTACCGACGTGTTCGCCATGTCTGCCCATAGATGCCAGACTGCGCAATATGGTTGCAGATGTGCAGGGGTGTCATTCATATACCCATCAGTGACCTGTGTCACAACTTCCACATCATGGTTTAGTGTGAATACATCTCAGTGATTTGGGTCACATTCCACAGTATATATGTATTGTATCTGAACACAGTCATGGCTATGAACCCTGTCTGTAACTCACACTGTATAGCACTAGAGACTCCTCATGATTCCCTGCAATGGCCATGCACATCAGCTAAATTTGCATTATATCTGTAGGGTGGACAGACAACACTGAATTGGTACACCATTGCCCCACTGTATGTTTGACAGGACACCATTGTGTTAAACATGTATTGTAGAATACACACCAAGCAAGAAATCACTTCGATTCCAAAAACATCCAAGAAAACAAGGCAAAAGGAAGGAAAATAATCAAATTCTGGATGTATAAAATTCCATTTAATAATCCATGCATTCTGGTACCTCAGCAATTCGCCTTCAGTGGAACCAAGGTACCAGAATGCATGGATTATTAAAAGGAATTTTATACATCCTGAATTTGATTATTTTCCTTCCTTTTGCCTTGTTTTCTTGGATGTGTTAAACATGTATGCCTGTCATTGCACACGTCAGCAGATCACATGTCATACTACATATGATTAACAAGGTCATATGCCACACAACAGGCAGGTGTACTGTTAACCTGTGCTGGTCCACATGGTGTAACACAGGGATGTATGCTAACCAGTACTATGATTGTGTAATTTGCATGCTGTCTGCTATCATACATGCATGCTGTTGTGTGCAACCTAGGGATGTATGATAACTACCACTATTATTGTCTGCGCTGCATGCCATCTGCCGTATCACATGCATGTTGCATGCCTTCTGTCATATCACATGCGTGTGTGTGTGTGTGTGTGTCTATTGTATAGATTGTAAAGTACAGTTCTTGTCTGCCCTCACAGGTGATGTAGGTGCATTGCCCTCCTGCGGTACATCAGATGTTAGTGTCCTCACAGACTCTAGCAGTGATGATGAATGTATGATTGGGTCACAGGCAGAGTTGTCAGGGGCTGAAACTGTGCCATTTGTTGCCATTCCATCTATATCCACCTCATCCCCACACACAGATCCCATACCTGCACATACCCCATCACCAGTGGCCATAGAGGAAGGACAATTGGCATGTGTAGCTTGGAACAGGAAAGTGTGGGGGCTATAGAAGGTGTGCCTGCACACCATGGTGTCAGCCAAACTACTGGTGGTGCCCCACACAGGCACATGGCCAGTGCTGCTCATAGGAGGACCTCTGGCAAACATGCTCCTACACGACAGAGACCAGCAGCTGATGCCATCAGATGCATGTTTCAGGCTGTAATGGAGGCACAGGCACATGCTGAATGGTGCAACAGAGAAGATCAGAGGCTACAGAGGGCTGCTGCCTGTTCTTTAAACAACAGCATCCAGGCAATGGTAAATGCTCAACAGCAGATTGCTGATGCTTTGGATAGACGGTTGGGTGACATGGTTGGAGTCCTTGACCATGGCATGACAATCCGCAAGTGTGAGCTGTCTGCATTGGAGCATCTGGTAGGATTGAGGCATCGGGCATGTGGACATAGGCCTGCTATATCACCTGTGTCAGGTCTACATGTACAAGCTACCTCACATGCCCGCTCCCATAGTGGCAGTAGCAGCAGCAGTGCATCTGGTGCTGTGCTGCCCACACCACGACACAGCAGGCAACATATACATGGCCCAGGATGGTCCTAACAGGAACACGGTTCCAGTGGACTAGTGACATCATACAGTACCCAATCTGCACCTCTGTCTGGTAGTGCCCGTGCGACCCCTGGCAGGCACAGGTCATATGTCCATGGCCGGACATTGTGAACTGTAATACCTTGCCTGTACAGTCTGCAGCTGTCAATAGTACCCCTTTGTAGGCCAGACACATGGGAAAACTGTGTGCAGACATACACGCACACACTGGACACATATCTAGGGCACCGCAACACACACATGCATAACATCCACACATGCCCAATTAGATCAAAGGTCCAAACCCACACACATGATGTCATCCAATGGTGCAGCCAAGGCCTCTGGCAAACATTAACACCCTGTGCATATGATGATGTCTGTGCCGCATCCCTGACATCCATACCATCGGTGCAGGGACATGTTCATATGGTCTGATGCACAGGGTGAACAGACTAGGATGATGTGTACTTTACAAATGTTGAGGACTGTTGTCAGTCAGCAGATATACCATATAGTACAGATGTACAATACTGTTGACAGTATGTGTCTTGTGTAACAACAGTAAATGCATGCTGGTCATGTTGTTTTGCTGTCCTTCTTCAAGTCTAATTACACATGCTAAGTGTCCCATATGTCAATGTGGACTACTCACAAGTATGCATGAATATACCAGCATGCACCGTGTAGCTGCCACATAACAGTGAGAATGTCCCACATTACAAACACATCTACTGTTCCAAGAGCATGATAGCTGTGTATTAAGCTACTGTGGCCACAGACATGACATCCATAAAGGGTGACATCACAGGTACAGTTACATGGAGTGGTGAGGTAAGAGAGTGGTCTAGCTGATTACAAGGGTAGAGGCCAGTGGGAAGTGTGATGCCTCAATGGGAATCAGTAATACGCGTTCCCATGACAGGATGCCAACACACAACTGCATCCACACACTCAGGTATTGACACACATGTATTCAGTGACACTGTAACACACACACACGCACACACACACACACACACGGCTTCACCAATACAGTAACACACACTCGCACACAGTTGCTACTGGTGGGATGAGGACCCCTGCCTATGTGCAAATCATCATTACAGTACTGTGCACCTACATGACACACCACAGAGAATACACATGTACAGGTAGTCAGTACGGCCTAATATTGGGGACATCAGCACAGATAGTTGAATGCATCACCTGAATGGTGTGAGGGGTCCTATCAGTTTGGTATGGTAACATAATCCTCACCCCAGGGACCAGTCAGCCCTACATACACACACTGTGGCATTCAGTAATTAATACACCTATGTCATGCACATACAGATACCTCACGTGTGAGATACACGCCCCTGCCTATGTCCTGCTTTATACGTTGCAGTCTGTACAGATGTGTACACTAGTGTACAGGAGAGTGAGTAACAATTGAGATGTATTCCCCACAATACGTGACAAATATGGACACACACACAACCACACATGCCAGTACTGTGAATCTCAGACCTGCCTAGCTCATGTTATGTATGTCAGACGTACAGCAGTATTGCACGTGTTACAAACTGTACTGATGCTTCCTATGACAACAGTGCTGATATATGCACTAGGGATGACATATCTATTAACAGGTGTCAAGTGATTTACCTTCGCTATTACCCTAACTGCTGTCTAAGTTGTGTGTTATGTCCTTCAGTTAACAAAACCATTGCTTACCAGTTACACAGAGTATTCTAGGACCGCTTGTGACAGACCTGTGAGCTGTCCACAGCAAACATCCATCTTCAAAGATGCCCCGCCACTTAGTTATTTCAACACATCTGTCCATACCTGTGGTACATCTTTCTGTACATTCAGCATATCACCATATACAGTTGGAAATGTTGAGGCTGCATTGCAGCTGCAAGATATACTAGGATACACGTCACCTGCATACATCAGCAACTGCACACGCATGTTATCTGAACACACACCACTACGTGTACAGGTATGTAGGTCGTACAATCCTGATATTTGGTCATGTTTGTAGGCATTGCAATTGGTGGATATGTGTAATAACATACATGACACATGGACTGTTGTATGATATGATGGGTGACCAGTACAGAGGGGATATTACCTCTGTCAACACTGATATCACACCTTATGTACTGTTCGCATTCAGTAACCATGGACCTACATTCCATGTGCATGTGTGTAATGGCTGTAACCACCTGTTTGCACAAAGGACTCCAACAGCTATGCTATTTACAGGTATGTTGTGTGTGTGGCATGTACATAACCAAGGCAGGTACATGTATGTCATATCCATACATGAGGGTGTGTACTGGTGTACAGCAACAGACATCTGCTAATGGTGGACAGTACTGAGGGCCCTTAGTATGTGTACAGCTGACCTGGTCACAGACACTGGTATCATTGCATTGCATAACACATGATGCAACTGTGTCAGTACATGTGTACCATCTACAGTTGATGTAGAGCTTAGTACAGTACACAGGTCAAGGGTCACATAATGGCGTACTCGTCTGTCAAACAACATGTATGGTTGTGTGATGGTGGTCTGAGGGCATGGTGGTGTCTGCAGT
Source organism: Protopterus annectens (assembly GCF_019279795.1). Taxonomy (NCBI): domain Eukaryota; kingdom Metazoa; phylum Chordata; order Ceratodontiformes; family Protopteridae; genus Protopterus; species Protopterus annectens. Next base: position 1,162,088,123 of record NC_056729.1, on the reverse strand, counting down.
TTAGATCCTAGAATGCAGCATGTGATACTGTGTCCTGCACATGTCTCGTAATTCTGTTGTCCCATTAATTGGAATACCAAATTTTTGGTGTCCCGCAAGGGACATTGCTGTCCATGTTTAAAGTGTAAACCTTGTAGATCTCTCCCACTGGTAGCTTCCTGTTGGTGGTCTGGAAACCAGTGTTGTATTTACGTTTATTGCGTGTCTGTATGTCTCACCGGCCTAGCTGGGGGGGGGTGGTAAGTAGACGTTTGTTGACCCGTAAAATAATCTAGGTATATACATGTGTATCTCACTGTAACATATATATATATATATATATATATATATATATATATATATATATATATACATATATTTACATTAATATATACAGACATATCTGCATATGTATTCATACATGTATATTCATATCATGCTGTTATATATATATATATCTATATACATGTATATATATATATATATATATGTATATATATATATATATATATATATATATATATATATATATATATATATATATACATATATATATATATACATATATATATATATATATATATATATATATATATATATATATATATATATATATATATATATATATATATATATATAATGTATATATATATATATATATATATATATATATATATATATATATATATATACATATATATATAATTATATATATATGTACATCAGTGTGTCAATAAATTCCCCACTCATACGCACTTAC
>NC_056729.1:1162052384-1162082384 GCF_019279795.1 Protopterus annectens | reverse complement strand
AACAAAAAAGGGACTGTCCCTCTCAAGGTGGGGCAGGTGGTAATCCTACTTACGTATGCTTTACAGCACATTAAGCACCCTATATCCGACTGCCACTATGCAAATGTGTAAGGTATATATTCCTGATAATGCACGTGGGGAGATGTGCATCACATTCAGGTGTTTAATCCCAGGTCATAGGTTCTGTAGGACCGGCTGGAGGTTGAGCAATCTTGTGGACAGCTACTGCTCATACAACATGTGTCCAGATGTATACAGGACTGGACATCATGTTGTGACACCAAGTCTAATGTTTAGAAAAGATACATATCCCATGAGGGATATCCAAAAATTGTGGGGACCGATGACCATCTTTGCTTTATGGCTTTAAGGTAGGGTTATACATGCAAGGGATACATAGTTTGCAATCCTGAGAATGTCTAGGGTGAGACTGCCTACTAGATATGGGTAGGGGTCACTATGTGCAGATATGGCCGTGCCTATCTAGCAGCCCTCGTATGGCTGGTTTTGGTGGGCGTTCAGGAAGGGGGGGTGGTGTGCTGTGAAGGGGATGATGGGTATTCAATTATGCATCCAGGTGTGTTGGGGTTGGATAGCTCAGTTCAGGCCAGACCATTATGTGGGTATGTGCCGATAACGTTTCTGTACATGAGTATTGCACATTTTAATGGTCACATGTTTGTGGGATTGTATTATGGATGTGTATATTTGTTCTTTGGTTATCTTCCTGATTCACACACTGCTCCCTCGTAGACTTCCAGTTCACCTATCGTGCATCCAACTCAGTCTCCCATTGGCAACGTATTACATTACCCATGACCCCCACCCCCATATTCCACAATCAACATTCATCACTTCTTTAGTTGATGGCCCATGGCACAGTCAACAGAACACATTGAGTACACTACATATCGCTGGGAACAATATGGTTGTGAGGTCTACACTAACATTTCAGATCAACCACATGCTGTACATCACGCACATTGGTACTCACGAATACTTATCTTTCATGACATATTAGGTAGACCCGGGTAATACTAGTTCATCTATGGGCCGTCCTGGCAAGGATGTCTTGGACCGTGAATGGACAGATATTGGGCGAATGCTCTGACCATTGGTAGGGTTGCCACCTTTTCATATGATCTGGATAGGACATTTTCGTGGCACACATCTGAGTTTACAGGCCAACACATACCCACGGTCATTACAAAGGATAGTACTTTAGTTTCAATGCTACATATAAGCTTTTATTGTTGTGGCGGTGTAGTTGCTTATTCTGTTTCATTTACTTGCTTATTCTGTTTCTTGTAACATATAGGTATTTTATATATGGACATACATATTGTATGGGACTAATTCATAACATATGGGACATAATTATGTCCTACTATCACAGGACATTTCACATTTATTATGAATTTGGTATGGACACACCTGCCTAGAGGGGGACTGTCCCTCACAGTGTGGGACAGGTGGTAACCCATACCATTGGGCTAGGCTTGGCAATTGGCGGCGTGCTAACACGATGCATTTTGCTTCCACTTGGTATAACTAGCAACACTACAATGGAATACAGGCACGGGGTTTTAAATATCTTTGTTTGAGGGATGGGGACTCAATATTCAGCTACATGCCTTTGTGTTTACTTCTTATTGTAGTGTTTGCAAGTTGTCTTGTATGCTTTGCATGCATTTAAGTATCCTCGGTCACTGACAGGAATGATTACTATTGGAGACAGGCTGTACTAGTCAGCATTTTAGGTTGCGCGTTTGCAGCCGACATGATCACTCCTCCGTGCGGAGCTTGGACACGCCCACTGCACTCGTACTCATTTCCTATGCACGTGGCCGTTATGGCAGAGCGTCTTCATTAATATGCATGTGGTGCTGCTGCGCCATCTCTACGCCACACGGTCGGTGCAAGGCTGACGCCGTCCTTGTGCCGAGCTTCATGATTCCTGGGAATGGCAATTCTATCAGTTCTCATCTTTATGGAATTTTATTTTTTTGCCAAAAAGTTCTAAGTAACTCACAGTCATAAAGCTTGTGTTGCCAGTCTGCCTTCAAAATCAGTTCACACCTCCAACCTCCAATATCCTGCTAAAACATCAGTTCTATTTTATGGGGTGTAATATAAATTCTATGAATAAATTTCCATGACAATAATTTCCATTGTAATTAAAGCGAAATATGTTTTAAAGAAATTAACATCAACATTTTTTTATCATTTTCGCTTGGGAGTTGATTATTTACATTTTCTATAATAATCCCAAAAGTTTTCTTTAAAATATGTTAGTATTTTTAACCATTTTATATACTTTGAGATAAAAAACTTCCAAAACTCGCTGAAGGTGGTGAAGACAAATAATAAAATTACAACGAGTAAAGACTTTAGAGCACCATCATGGCAACAGGATTATTCTGATTCCAATAAAGTGACCAAATAAAAAAAAGTGTTTATTGAAAATCAAAAACTTAGAAACAAACTGTATAAAAATAAAAATTGATAAGTGCTTTCGGCTATTCAGCCTTCATCAGATCATAAAGCTTCTATCTAAAACACCATTTAAAAAGAAGTAGTCATCCAATCAAATTTCTGGTTCTAAAATAATAAAAAAATAAATAACCAATGGTTGTGTTCAAAAACATTGATTTCTTATAGGACCAAAAATAGAATCAACATCCAATCAAAAGAACAGAATGAATTCTGTTCAATATAATTACGGCTATTGGACAATACGCTAAAGCCAATCTCTATGGTTAGATTAGCATAACAGGAATTCACGACACATCCTGTCTAGCTGCAAAAAACAGCTAGCTATCATCATTAGCCGAAAAATAAAAATAGACATGAAAGCAATGTATACAACATACGTAACAAATCATAAGCATCATAAAAACATTACATATGACTCAAACAGTAAATGATCACAAACAGCACATAAGTGCTGTACACAACATGAGCACTAAGTTGCCTGCAAAAAACACAGTAACTACTGTGTTTAATAATCAACCTATGGTATTAGTGCATTTGGCTGAACAACCAATAAAAGAAGCAAACTCAACTCTTCTCAAAAGGCCAATCAAAGGATAGCCAATGGCACTTAATCTACATGTAATTTCTCAACCAAAAATAATAAATATACATCTCTCCTTACAAATCAATCAAAAAAGGGGAAATTAAGCTTTGGATGGTAACACTAAGTCAATGGCAAAAACACAGTAACTTCTGTGTTTAATAATCAACCTATAGTATTAGTACATTTTGCTGAGCAACCAATAGAAGAAGCAAAGTCAATGCTTTTCAACGGACCAATCAAAGAATAGCCAGCGGCACCTACTCTACATATCATTTCTCAGCCATTAATAATGAATATGCTGCTTTCATTATGAGTCAATCAAGAAAGGGGGCAAATGATGTTTGGATAATACATTGGGGCCAATCTCTATAAGTAGATTAACATTGTAACTGCCCAGCAAGAATTCAGGACATATTTTGTCTTATTGCTAAGGTTGTCATCGTAAACCAAAGAACATAAACAGAATGTGAGTAAGACTGTATGCAAAAAGTCACAGGCATCATAACAACATTATGCGTGATTCAGATGTTGGATGATTTTAGAGGTTAACAATGTAAAAAATCACATAAGCATGACAAATCAATTAATCACATAATAATTCTTGAATGAAAACAAACGTCATAATCAGTTAATTGCTGGTAAAAACACATAATCTTATGTGTTGATGAGCAGCTTATAGCATTCATTCAATATAATAAACAACCAATAAAATAAAACAAATTTGACTCTACTCAATAGGCCAGTCCAGGGGAGAAATTCCCCAATAGAAAGTATACTAACATCAAACTCTCATAGGTCTAAAAAAAGAGAGTATCAACCAATAACGATTCAAAGTGGGTCCTATCTGTTGTGGGCATGCCCATTCCCCATGAACAGACCAAAAATGCAAAAAATATAAATATATGTATTAATAATAAACCCGACATGCACCATTTCTATATCTCAATTCAACGGTGTCTACAAAAAGCCACTTAAGCCTATGCAGGGATGAATGATGTGAACACCACAAAGATCGATGCGTATAACTAAAGTAAAATTATCAAAAAACACATACCCCCGGATTCATGAAGCTTGCGCGGCTTAATGCCAAATATGTCCGCCGGGCGATTCAGGTACGAACCAATCCCGCATGCACTACCGGCATACGCCAGAGCTATGCAGCCCTTGGCATAGGTATGCAAATCACCCCATGCGTAGTGTCACTAATGAAGGCATACAGCAATTCACGAAGTGGTGCAGGTGTAGCGTAAGCCCATGGAAATGTAAACCAAAAAACGCGGTTTACATTTTCCCAAACAGAACATCGGAGTTATGGAAGCAGACCAGACGCATGTATTGCAAAGTTAACATATGCCAATGGACAAATACACAGCCAATGGCACAAAAAAAGATGCACAACACCTAAAAAACAACATTTAATGTCATGTCCACAGTAACGCACAGTACAACCGCAGGGCATGTGTGTGCAAACAGGAATACAAAGGAAATATATAAAAATGGCAGAAAACCGCAATGAAAGACAAAGTAGGATTGCACCATAATATGCAATGGTAGGCATGGCACACCACAAGCAAGGCGCAAGGATTGCCAGAGGCCCGCGACAATGTTCGGCGCTGTAACTATGAATTAGTAGTCAATGCCATGCAAATGAGGCAGGTAATACTGAATCGCAAACGTCCCACTGGATTAAGGATGTACCTGACGGCGCAACGCTATAACACCGAGGAGTGTATCAAAGGTGATACATGACATCAGCAGATGGGTGTGCCACCATATCAGTAAGCACATTGGAGCAATGCAAATCTGGCCTGGCCATTGCTAAGCAAAGCTGAAGGACAGGGGTGGGGAGGAGGGTATAGAACCATTTAGCTGAGAGCACACATGGTGTCCGAAAGCGCATGTGTACGGGGATGAACTCGTGCCCGAAACCCGGTAAGCGGATGCATGCACCGTGAACAATAGCACAAACAGGAAGGTCAGGGGAAGAAAAGAAGGAAATGCCGAATCAGGGTAATTGATGTACTAATGAGCAATTAACACCAATCAAATCACGGCGGCCAATCGACGGCAGTAGACAAGCCTGCATGCAGAAACCTGCAAAACAGGATAGGGGAGGCATAGGATTGCAAAGAAAGGAGGGGAGGACCTGGAATGCAAAGATAGGAGAACTGTCATAGCAGAGCAAAGCAAACCCACAGTAGATCGGCAAAACACATTATGCAAGATAAGCCAGGTCTAGGAAAGTACAAATGAAAGCAGGCAGCTGGATGCATGCCAGCAAATGGTAGGTGTAATGTGCAGAAATGTAAACGGGAGGGCAGGAGGTAACTCATGGCATCCAAATGTAATGCAACACCAAAAGCAGCACAATAGTGGTTTTGTAAATAAAACACAGAAGATACCCTGTAGCCACGATCGTACATACACACCCTCTGACAGCATCTGTGTTCACAGCAAAACAGTATAAAGTGTGAAAGCACCCAACACACCTGTGTATTCCCAAACACCGCACCATAGGTGTAAACAGATGGGGAACTTTTAAAATGTACATGTTGGGAGCTGCCATAGCTGTGATTCATCAGCATGTGTTACAGACCGACGGTGTTGTGGAGGATGATGCCGACAACCACTGTAGGCGTCAGAGGAGGAGAAGCGTGTTCAGACCAAGGATAACCTACCAGGGGCTACATGATCTGGAGATAGTAGAGCATTACAGGGTGGACAAGGACATCTTACAGCAAATAGTAGAGCTGTGCCGGTCACACCTGAGAACCAGAAACAACAGAGGGGAACCCATCCCAGTGGACACAAAGGTATGTGTAAGCTTGCGAATACTAGCCACAGGTACCTTTCAAAGGCCAACTGGAGATATAATGGGGATCTCACAGGCATCAGCATCCAGGGTACTACACCAGTTCCTGGATGATGTTACCACATGCCAATGAGCATATACACTTCCCCAGAACTCAGGAGGAGTTGGCCAGCAATATGCGTCACTTCCACCGTGTGGCAAACTACCCAGAGGTACTGGGTGCGATAGACTGCACGCACATACAAATTAAGTCACCACTCAGTGAGTATGGTAGGCACTACATAAACCGCAAGGGATTCCACTCCATCAACTGCCAGGTCGTGTGCAATGCCCAGAGCAGTATCATGGATGTGTGTACTGGCAGCCCTGGAAGCTAACATGACTCCCATATCTGGCATGCCTCACAGCTGCATCAGGTATTTGTCAGGGGGGACATCTCACAAGGTCACCTTGTGGGGGATGCTGGCTATGCACTGGAGCCATGGATGATGATCCCCATCAGAAATGCACACACACCAATGCAAGAACGCCATAATGAGGCACACGCACAAACCAGAATCATCATAGAGCATGTGTTCGGGATGCTGAAATCACGGTTCCGTTGCTTGGACACATCTGGTGGAGCCTTGCAGTACTCTCCAGGCACATGTGCCCACAACTTCATAGTATGTGCCATGCTACATAATATGATCCTGCGGAAACAGCTGCAGCAGGGTCAAAATGGGGGAGGGCCTCACAGCCCACCGCAAGTGCCAAGGCCAACACAGGCACAGAGGGATCCAGACCACGGACACACTGTGCCAGCCCCAGTAGGCAGATGGAGGCATGCCCAATATGCCTACACCTTGGCAAAGAGGGAACTTATAGCACATACCTTGACAGTGTAGGCTCCTATGGACTGACACCCCTCCCCACCTGCACACACAGTAACATGGATGGCACACAAACACGACTACCTGTAAATTGTGATGTATAAGGTGGCCCACTGTGGAATCCTACATAGGCAGCCCTCAAACATTGTACACGCAACAGCCATGGGTACACAGAACTGTCAACACCTGAAAAGTAGATGCGCCCATCAGCATCAGTCGGTGCTGTGTGTATAGGTTCTCAGGTATATCGGTAGGTACATGTCAAATTGTCAGAGGCAAAACACCAAACGGGGCAAACAGTGACACCCGTTGCCACAACTGTTGCGTACTGGAGCACAGGCAATCGCAGGAGCACATGTGTGTAAGCACTGTCCTACACACAGTCATCACTCACGGATTATCCGCCGCATTACTGAGGGGCTCCACAAAATGTAATCATGGATGTTGTGTCAAGGCAGGGGATGTACCCATGACAGGCATTAATCACCCCGGCATGCTGCATCCACGGTCATATGAAGGTGTAGCAAATTATCGGGTGTACCTAATTGTGATATACATACCCAGTGCCGGAGTACAGCCAGTAAACATCACATGGACATACCATTAACTGGACCCATCAAGTTGTAAACTAATGGAGTCATCCATGTGAGTGTAGTGTGGAGTAACTGCTGTAGTGTACTGCACATACAAATTGACATAATTCGTGTACAACCCCCAGATGTCCAAGTGGTACATGCAGTGACTATTGTGCATGTTCCCGGTCCCATGTCCCGCAAGGGATGTAACATAATCCCGATGGCACGGGTAATGCATTCCGGATGCAGCTCATCAGAATATGTGTAGCACACGTTAGTGGGAATAAGCGTTTCCCACAGCTGGTAAGCGATGTTTAAATACGACTATACGGATATGCGCAAAACAGGGCTAAGCATCACCGACCACTGTGCAGATCACGGTCAATGATGTACAGAACAGGTGACACCAGCATTAGTCACCCCTGAACAAATAGCACCTGCTCTGAAGGGTAAAACGACCACTGCCAGGAGTGGAACAGGCAGTCATGTACACAATCACCCAACACTATTGCTAGGCAAGATGTACGTACGGTAGGGTTGCCACAGTTCAAATGACCAATGTGAGACATACGCCAGATGTCAGCAGGATGACACACACCCAGCCAGGATGAAAACCAGAATGACAGTGTTTTGCATAGATAAAAAGCTTAGTCTAGTAATGGTCGCAGGTACGTGTTCCATGTCCTGTAACATGTAGGTGGGTCAGATACAGAATAAGTGTGTCATGCAACTATGACATAAACTATAGGGAATATGTTTGTCCCAAAGTAGCAAGACATTTGCTATGTTCACAAATATGTCACAGGACACAGCTGCATAAAGAGGGACTGTCCCTCGCAAAGAGGGATGGGAAGTAATCTTAACCTATTGCAGGTGTGTAATGTGACAGGTACAGACACAAACGTGCAGAGTCCAGGAAACACAGTATACACTGACAAACACACAATGAAAGGTGTAGCGTGCCTGTCACCACCCCTGTCCGAGATATGTATGTATGTATATATATTGGTCTGATGAAGGTGGGGAGATTGCTCTCTACCGAAAGCGCTTACTTTTAATAAAGCTTTGGTACACTTGCAGAATTTGTCGTCCAATCTGCCAGCTTAGCTCGTTATTGCCATTTTCTGTTTTTCATTAGTTTGCATTCTTTGATTTGGTATATATATATATATATATATATATATATATATATATATATATATATATATATATATATATCTCTACACATATATAATACAGATAGAAAGGACGATAGTGTGATATATGTCGATATACAAGGGGTTACTGGCATCTGCAAATATATAGATAGGTCGACGACATTCTAAACACCTTTGAGGGACAAATAAACAGGATACCGCCAACTATAGAACATGTCACACACCGACACGCGTAACCAGTAGGATGAAAGACAGAAAGAACACAGTACTGGAACAGTAGAACTACAAGCAATATGACGATAGTAAGGACATGTAGTCACCACTGGCGGCGGTGTGGTCCATGTAGGTACCATGTACAACTGTGGTTGTGAGTGATGTAGCCTGTGTATTTGTGTGTTGAGGGTGCCATGTGTGTTCCCGTGTGACTAAAGTGTGTGTGTGTGTCCGCATAGTGTGTCTGTAGGTGGCAACTCGGAGGTAGATGATTATGGTAGGTGTGGGTATAGCTAGCCGTAGGCATGCGGTAAACACCTGTCCCACATTGGGAGGGACAGCCCCCCCTGGGCAGGTGTGTCCTGACATGAAACATTAGAAAGGGCAACTGTCCATGAGTTTAGGACATTAGTATGTCCCACATAATATGCAATAGTTGCAGGAAATGCTCATGCCTGTATGTAAGAAATGGAAATGTTACATGCAAACTGATAAGTACTGAAGAACCAGGAACAATAGGTATGTAATGAGGATAAAAGTATGTGCTATCCTGTGTACTGACCATGGCCATATGTCAGCCTGTAAACACCGCTGTGTGACCTGCGAGTGTCCAACTATGGCCATATGAAAAGGTGGCAAGCCATGTGACAGAGGGTCTGACACCAACACCACTGCAATGACTGCAAATATCTGGGACAGACATACACGGGATAGCGTTCATTTACAAATAACCCTGCACATATCGCCGTACATCCAGAGGTATGGAAGTATCAACCGTACCTGCATACCATATAGAAACCAATTAACAATGGCCCAAAGTAAATTCCCATAACAGAAGTCTATTAAGTGATAGCATTGTAATTAGGGAAGGGGCCCACACACATATATATGGACTACATAGAAATGCAAGCCCCAGAAAACCGTATATGCTACGTACATCTGCCTACATCCCCCACACTGTAAACAATAGCAATACAGACTGTAACCACAGCCCAAACATCTAGTTAGTCAATTACATCTGCTGAACTGTTGACATACCTTGTGAGAGACACATTTAAAGGCGCGATGCAAAATTGTATCCGTCGTATAACGGAACAAACTGCGATGTTACAGGTGTTTGCAATAGTCCTTTATCAGATGGGTGGGATGACAGGTACAGTCACATTTAGAACCACATACTCAAGCCATCACACACAATCCATGGGGGACATGACCCCAAAATAGACTTGGCTCTACACAAAGCAGTTGCAATTACACACAACAAAACACAATACAGGCCGTCTCCCTGAAGGCAGGGCAAATGGCCAATGCCCAGGTGGAGAATTCAATTATACCCCACTGCTGCTGTGTAATTGGCGAACGGAGTAGCTGCACAGCTAAAGTGCATGTAATTAGTCACACCAGACCACCAATTGGTGGCAGTAAACCACATGTTGCAGGTATAGACGTATATAAGGATGACTTGCCAGATACCAAATGACCTCACTACCTTTACCTCTCTCCCACTATTTAAAACTAACCTAAAACTTTTCCTCTCCAATCACTGGTTATGCTCTTTTAACAACCCTGACTAACCATTTGTTTTTTCTCTAACTACCTGTCACCAATCAAAATATTATTCTCTACCATAAATCTCTACTTCTAATCATTCCTTATAACTAACCCTCCTCCTTATTCTTTGCACTCTCCTCCCTGAGTATTACTTCTTATCTGTAACTCTATTAGCCATTTTTTTCTGTCTTATTCTAAGTTTTGGTAACTGCAGAGGTATTATGCCATATTAATATTATTGCCAAACTTTGTTCAAATATGTTCAAAATGTTGTTTTAAAATGTCTATTCTATAAATGTAAAATCTAAATGTTATTGAATGTTTTTGTATGTCTCTATGATGCTGTGTAACTGGAGCTTTTCTCCCTGGGCCTCCACTGAAAATGGACATGTATCCAGTTGGAAAAGCCCGGTAAACAAATGTAAAATAAAATAAATAAAATATGCAAACTGTATGCTCATACTGTATAACAGTTGAAAGAGTGATACAGAAGAGCAAGACAGAGATAAAACACCAGAACGATATCAAGGTATGTAGAACACTAACTGTATGTATAGTATGTTCTGTATTACGTAATTCAGTCTATGCATAGCCTAGTTTGCAGTAATTAAAAGTGTCCGCCATGCATAAAGTGGGGAATGGTATTTATGTAGTGATGTCTCGCTGATCGTACTAATGCTTGTAGAAGATGTGCGTCCAGCAGTGGGCCACACGGTAAACAGCGCAGACACAAGGGATGCAACATAACAGCGTTAAACAGAACAATGTCATATGACCCGCCATCAGTGGCAGGGTATGTCCAATAAGTACGTGCCATAGTAGGGGATAGTATATGTAGATATACTGTAACAGTATGCATGTGTATGGGCATATAACGTCAATGACATGTCTAAGGTGGACCCTCTGTGCAAGTAATGGTTGAATTATGGGATACCATGTAAAACATGTGTAATGTATAGTACAGTAAATTGATACGTCAGATATGTTACACAGGAGAACAGGCATATGATGCACAACAAAGGTATCATATAGTGATGTGAGTAGTATGTAATTAAGATATGTATAAACAGTTATGATGAAATAACTATGTACTCCACTCTGTGCATTTGCACAGGACGCAAACATTACTCCCATACTAGAATAGCGGAAGAGATGTGACAGACAAACATGAACATGATTGGTGTGTACAATAACAGTATACATATGGCCCATAGTCATGGGACATTGGAATAGTGCAACAGCCAATCTAACTGGAAGGGCTATACCAGTAACCATGCACAAAGGACATGTAATAGCTCCACAGGTTCATAGTGGGGTACCATGCAGTCTGGCAAGTCAATGTGTAACAACAACTACAGTGTGCACACCAGTGGCACCTCTCCAGGGTAGTGTCCTGTGAACAGAAGAGCCATGTGTAACCTGCATCACTGCACAGTACAGCCACTGCAGTGATCCGTGGTGTACATGTGTCCACCATCCACCAAGCGAGGTATCACATGAACACTGCTACTGACTGTCCATGCGTGATGTACATAGGAATCATGTCCCAAAGCATGGTGAGTGTCCGGTCTGGGAATGCAACCCCCAAGCACATGCCACACACTGTCGCGTGTGTGCACATATCCATGAGCATCATGGTCATAGTGGCTTTTGTGTATGTCGTTTATGTGGAGTATATCCATAAACATATTTGCAGACATGGGCCCTGTCTTTGCAGCAGACATCACCCCTGAGTATGTAGTCTGCAAATGTGTACAGATGTGGTGTCTGTACATAAGCCGCATACATTAACAGTTGTAGCTCAATAAACATCATGGTGTTTTAATGTTGGGTTGTGTAAAGCTGTTGTGTAAGGTACACCCTACATGGGCTGTTGTACCCATGGATGTGTGTATATGTCCGGTGTTCAGAGGTGCAATGGGTGCCTATGTACCAGCTACACATCCAGTACAGACATGTGTGAACATGTAGAAGGATATCCATGCCACAGTGGCAATGTGGTAATCACAGGAGTGTGTGCGACATACATGTGTCTTACAAACATGTACAATGTAACATGTATGTAGGGGACTAACACCTATGTGATAACCAGTGGGTGGATGGTGTACTGCAAAGGTGACGTTCACACCAAGTGTCATGCAGGTAGAGGCCATGATGTTCATATCAGTATCTGTCACAGTGACACCCATATGGATGGGGTCTGTATCAGCTGATGGAGCAACAACAGTGCTGGGTATGCAGTGATCTGTAAAGCTAGGCAGGGAAGTCCCCTCAGTGGTAGCCTGTACCTCAGGGAAGCATATACCGAACATGAGGGCCCCATGACTGAGGACTGTGGTAAGCCAAATGTAACTGGATTGCAGTATATGATATGGTATGCCAACCTTAGTGTGTGTGTCCCGTCCATTAGCCACATTGCATAACATCCGGAGACATATGTTGTGATGTGCAGGTGGATGTGTATGTAGTCAATACCAGAATGGAGAACGGTGCTGAATGGCAGCGAGAGGACAATGCAGGCTGTGTGGACACCCATGTAATCAACAACTACTCTGGCGACTGTAGGAAAGGTGTTCAACAGGTGTAGGAGGCATGCTGTGACCCCAACAAGACCAACCCAGCTGGCATCAAAGGACTGGAGCACAACAAAGACTCAACGAATGATGTCCATGATGATGTGCCCTATAGCCGTGCATAACAGTCCAGTGAGGTGTGTAGGGCAATAGTCCCGGTCATGCAGTGTGGCGCCACCTGTGTGGAGTGTTACAGTCACTGTGTGCCAGTCAGGGGCCACAATGTCTGGTACAAGGCTATTACTGAATATGGTGACCCAGTGGGGAGCTGTTCAGAGTTCTGTGGACATCACAGCCTGGGATATTGCAGGGTGACAAGGGGCCTGTGTTCTAGGACATATAGAGTGCAGGTCAGTGCTGTGTAGGTGTGACTGCAGGTACACCGCAATGTACCTGCAAGGAATGTGGCCCTGCAGGGAGTGAGAGGGTGTAATGTTAGAAATTAAGCCATCAGGCAGCATGTTGCCAACATCACCTGTTACTGTCATGTTCCAGAGTGACAGTTGTATGTGTGAGCAGATGTGGGTATTGCATATGACTACTGACATACCACAATAATGCCTTGTGGTACATCTCGAAATGTGTTGCAGTAATGTGTAATTAGCTAGGTATGGAGTATGTGATGAGGGATCCTGTGGCCCTACCGAGGCTGACCAGTGAGTCACCCCACCCATGGGAATATACACCACTGTGTAACAGCCCCCACCTGTTGTTGTAAAGTATGTCCATGGGACCGCACCCCCAGAGTGTTGTCTATAATCTGGTGTGTGCCATCATGGCTCTGTGTGGAATAGCATGAACCACATTGTCATGTACATGCACTGGGGTATGTCTCTGCATTTGCATGTGCATTGTCCACCTGCACGTGTGTCACGACAACAACTATCACTGTCATACGACATCTGTAGTTGGTGTTGTAGTACTCATCTACTGTGTATGCCGTGAAGTGTGTGATGCCAGTATGTGGCTAACAAGGGTGGGTAGCAGATGTTCGGATTCCACCAATGAGGGGATAACCGCAGGTTTGGAACATCATTCACATGTTGGTAGTGTCCATGTCAAGGATACTGTTGGTCTTGGAGGTGGTGTATGGGTCGAACCAGCTGAGCGGAGGTTATGACTCATGCACAGTGTACGCCTAATGTGTCAGTACATGTGCGTCTATCACAGTTAAGTGTGGGTTACTGTCAGTCTCACATTAGTAGCAGCAGTAGTTCCAGACACAGTTATATGCACATGGAGCACCTGTGATGCATTGTGCGAAGTAACCAGCTGGGATGTGTGTACAACATAGTGGAATATGGGGACACCTCAGCTGTGGGTGTGCCAGTCCAGGTACGTGCCTGAGAGGTACGGTCTGTCTATAACCAGTCATTGCAGGTGTGCTCTGCAGAGCCAAGAGGCAGGTCCCAGTCACTGCAGAGCTATTGCAGTGGTGCAGTATCAGGTGCGCCTTGCCTGCGTGCTTCACAGAGGATGATGTCAAGCATTGTGTGACATGACCACATGTTTCACTAGCCAGTTCTCATTCTGGTGGTGACTGTTATTGGGCACTGTGCAAGACAGGCAGTATAAAAGCAGCAAGAGACCAACACGTGATCCGTACTCCCAGGGCTGACAGGTGCAGGTCAGCTGTGCCACAGCATCATGTTGTTTGGCCGGGTCTGTCAAAGTGGACGTATACTAGATGCCTGTGGAATGACAGCAGAAGCATGGACAACTGTTGGGAGTGACACAGTCATTCGTAGTACAGTGGTAACAGGTCCGGATGACCGCAAAATGCTTCCCAGGGCATGGACCACACCATCAGGGCGACAACACTGGTGGGCTATTGCATGTCCCTGCACACTTAGTCTGTGCCCTGAGTGACAACTTCAGTCACACAAACATGGAAGGGGAGTCACATCGTACCTGCTGACTTGTGGCATGTGTGCATAGGTTATGTTGGAGGACCAGTTACTGGACAGCAGGATGTAAGCGACTATTGCCTTGTGTAACCTGTTGAGTGGAACAGCTGTGTGACTGCCGACAGTCACCTAAGACAGGTGTGCTGTGTATGTTATGACACCCTATTGGCTGTTTGCGATGGACACACGTGTCTGTGGGCTATAGGTTGGTGTGGTTGTGTTTGGCGATGTGGGCTGTCATTGGTGCCCACACAGTGTATGGAGGGGTACTGTACAAGGTGTCTCCGTATGTGTGGCCTGTGGTGGGGATCATGTGGGACTATGTGATGTGTGGGGTGCTTTGCCAATGTTGCACAACCCCACATGATGGTCAGGTGCAGTCAGGGTTGGTGACAGTATAACCCCCAGCAGGGCTGCATATGTGCATCCCCCACAGGCTGTACTGTTGTATGTTGGGAGGTGTGCATTGACTGTGTACATGAGAATAGCTCTATTGCCACATGTACAACATAGTCATCATAGTGACAGGCAATAGCACTGGTATGTGCCAGTTGGACATGCCTGTATATAAGTGGTACGTGGCAGGTGGACAGGCTGTAGAAACCACCATGTCTCACGAGGTATGTGAGTGATGTGTGTATGACAGCTGTTGTACAGTTATCAAGCTGGAAATGTATGGACAGACAGTGTACCTGTGAGGACTGGTGTGAAATGGGTGCTAAACTAAGCAGTAGCTCATAACATGCCAAGAAGCTCTGAACAAGTGCTGAGCATGCCCATACATTACAGATAGGGTGTTGTATAATATCCACCCACAAGTGTTGACAACAGTCATGATTGGTGGCACTGCATCAGAACACTGCCGGGTATGGTCTGCAGGTCCATGAACCATTATCAATGTAGAAGTTAGCAGTACAGATGTACAAGACAGTACGGATGTTTGGCTACAGATGCCTGTGTATGTCACAGGAGTGTTCTACTAGTGGCCTGTTGACAGACTCACAACTACCAAAGGTGCTACAATGACATGTGCATATCACACGGTGTCAGCTACAGTAAACCAGGGTTAATGTGTTGTACCCTACCCGCACTGTAGCCCATACCACACAGACAAATGTCAGCCATCTGTGTATGCGAGGACATGAATGGCCATGACCTATGGGCAATTGTTGTCACAGTGTTGTGAACAACATACAGAATGGGTTGTGTGTGTGATGTGTGTGACATATGTGCACATTATGGTGGATGATATCAGCAATGACACCACTAGGGGAATACCCCCATACCCATTAAGAAACACCTAGGCTGTGGTCAACAGTATGGACACTGTGTTAGGGATGGTGTAGTGTAGTACACCTCCCTGAGCTGGAGACATCTCCCTGGCCTTTAGGTAGTCATTTGAGGTACCCATGACATAACAGGGTGGTATCAATGAGCACGGAGATCATTGGACAGGCATACACAGCACCCGTGTGACCAATGTTGGAATACACATCACCCTCCAGAGGTAGGGCCCATGCATGGATGGCCGATACTAGTCTCCACAATACTCACCTCCAGTATGCAGCATGCTATCCACCTTGCATACAGACATATGCCACACTATGCTGTTAGACATGCTACATGTCCATAGCCTGATCTGAAAGACATACGTCATGGACGACCACGGTCCTATGACTTGGATGGCCACATGCTGGACAGATCCCTGTGCCATACCTGTGACATACTCCCACCATACCATGCAGCCCTGTCCACATAGCTGCACATACCATGCGTGCCATACATGGTGTGATGGCCATATGGTAGATGTAGTATCATCTATCTGGATCAGTAATGTGTCACTGATGCCCCTCATGGTGGTGTAATGGGTGTCAGATACAGCTAGGAAACCCAGCCCGTACATGCTATAGCCGATAACCTTACCTGCGAATGACGTCCGACTAGCCATTGTCCCATGTCTATCACATGTGCAACACAGGTGATCCATGGCAGGATGTTGAACAGCTGTACAGTGCAGTGTAGATGTCTATGGAAAAACAGATGCATGTTCAGGTTTCCATGCGTACTTGGTGCATTGTCACTGCCCAAGTCCAGTAAGGCTGCGTCTGTGTTGATATGTGACATATCTACAGCATCCAGGTCAACAGCATTACCGTGGAAACATCAGGCATGAGTAGATAGGTAAGAACACCAGAGCATGCAAACAGACATGCCCACATGGAGACTGATGTCACATGCAGTAGGAACACTAATGAGGTGACACACATATATGGGGATGATATCCAATACATACTGGGTGTTACATGTGTGGGACACATACATGCCAGTCGTGTTAGTGTCACGTTGATTTGCAAAGATAACAGTGCGAATGTACTAGAATGTATGTGCAGCAGTATCACTGTACATGTCTGTAAATGTGACCTGTCACCTTCATCATGTCTTACAGATAATGCCGCATACACATCTACCAGCATATAGGCGACAGGAGGATGATGTCGTAATCCTGTACCTCCATGAGAACTACAAGGTGTTATTTAGCTACGTGCCACAGCATGCACAGCAGTGGGATGACCTGTGGCAGGATCTTCGCAGGAGGGTCAACGAAGTGGGTGGCCACAACCACACCTAGCAGCAGGTGCGCAGACACTGCACAGACCTCATACATCATGCAAAACAGCATGCCACTGCAATCACCAGGGAACAAGGTGGTACGGGTGGTGGGCCACCAACCCAGCCTCCACTCACACACACAGAGGAACTACTGGCCAGTCTGGGAACACCCTCAAAACAGCCCCCACAAACACTAGCTGCCATCGTGGAGGTGGGTGTCTCCCAACCAATGGGCCTGGAGTTGCCTGGTAAGTCAGTACTGAACATATGGCCAGTATATCCTATGTCCATGCATGTGTCAGTGTACATCATGTAATGTAACAACATATGCAAGGTATGTGGACACACATGCTTTATGCTACCCTGTGTATGCACCATACCTCTGAACTGTACGGGTATTTGCAGGATGTCCAGATGTCTGCCTCATATTGTCGGTGTGTTCCCCTTAATATCTGTCCCTTTCTGGCAAATAGCTGAGGAATGGAGTCATTAAATGATGACATACAGTTGTGTTTATGACTGCACATTCTGTGTCAAACCAATGTGCATGCAAACCTATTGGTCTATCAAATATCCAAGTTAGTAAGAGCAATATGTCACAGTTGTCCCTATATGTCCCCCATCATAGTAGGCTTTGTCCACATTTATTGTTCTAAGAGGTTGAGAGGTATGGTATGCACACATGTGCTGACTATATGCTATTGTACAGGTGAATGTGTTAACCTGCACTGTGCACCCTGTGGCTGTCATACAGTCATGGATAATGTTCATACTGCTGTGTCACCCTATACATGTACCTCTGGTGTGCCGCACAGACAAGAGTCGGTTGCAGGTGAGTCTATCATCGGTATCAGGCATGTGAAAGCATAGATCTATTTGCCATGTGGCCAGTTAATACATGCATATACAGGTCACAGCACCCATCATCTACACAGGCCACCCATGTGCAATATATACAACTGAAATGATACACAGACATGAAACTACAGTATTTGTCATTGCTACATGTGTGTCCAGCTGTGCATACAACAGTGGAGGTGTTCTACAATGGAGGCATATGTACTATACAGTGGAACAAAATGTGTGGTACACAAACAGGTACAGCACAGTGAGCAGTGATATGGACAGACCACAGGTGTCACCATTGTGTTATATGCCCCTGCAATGGTTTCACACATTGTGATGTTCCATCCGACATGTCTGAGACACGTAGCGTTTTGGTTGCAATATTGTCACAATTTCCCATAACCCATACCCCACATACCACACATACACCTGTTGTCTGCATAGCCCTGTGGATGGTGACATAACCAACATCTATGGGTGTATGTCATATGGGACAACACAGACATGTGTGATAGATGGCCATTACATACATGACCAACACATGTGCACACATGGCCATGGAGGATGGCCAGAGACACGTAGCCACACAGAAGACAGGATGTGGATACACCCTGTCCCACTTTGTCCACACATGGTCCAAGTACAGCCGTACTAGACCGATTGTACAGGTGATGTGGTATGCTGCACATCATAAATGCCTGTGCACAGCTAGTGGAGGTGTCAGTGACATGTACCTCATAAGATGTGTTGAACATGATGTCTGTGTCATAGCATGATGGTAGTCACCTTCACAGATTCCACTGACAGTGACACCAGGCCACAGAAACTGTACTTTTCTCCCCTGCCGTAGGACATCACTGTTAGCTGTGCACCATGTGTATGTGGAACATCAATGTCATGTGTGAAATGGTGATGTGACAGGTCCGCTATGTGTGGACATGGTTACCAGGCAGCTAACACTCTGTAGTCATCATGCAGGGGTGTCATCTGTATGTCCTCCAGTGACCTGTCACATGACACAGCATGGTTGGGTGTGTATATACCTCAGCATCGTAGGTCACAATTCACAAGTATGTCATGGGTATGCATGTGGTTCTGGATATGCAATGTGTACATAACATGCACTGTTTAGCAATATAGACGATAACCTTAACTGCGAATGACGTCCGACTAGCCATTGTCCCATGTCTATCACATGTGCAACACAGGTGATCCATGGCAGGATGTTGAACAGCTGTACAGTGCAGTGTAGATGTCTATGGAAAAACAGATGCATGTCTGATGCCATGCAATGGCACAGTGGCTGTACATCACTCTGTACAGCAATGTAGATGGCCCAGTCCCCTACCATGCCCATGCACATTTGCTCAACATGCATTCTATCTGTAGGGCATATGGACAACACTGCAATGTGATACCCAGTACAATGCTGTACATGTGTCACGACACCACTGTGTCAGGCATGCATGCATGTTAATGCACATGTCAGCAGATTACATGTCAAGGTCACGTCAGCCATGTGTACTGTTATCCTGTTCTGGTCCACATGGTGTATCACGGGGATGCATGCATACTACCATGATCATGTGAATTGCATGGATAATGATATGACACCTGCCTGCTGTAGTGTGCATTCCAGGGGGTATGCTTACAAACACTATTGATGTCTGAGCTGCATGCTGTCAGCTGTATCACATGCATGTTGCATGCCGTCTGTCATCTCACATGCATGGTGTGTCAGTCTGTGTGTCAGTGTGTTAGTATGTGTGTCAGTGTGTCAGTGTGTGTGTCAGTGTGTGTGTATCAGTGTGTGTGTGTCTATTGTAATTTAGAGTCTTTCTTTGCATTCACAGGTAATGTAGGTGTGTTACCCTCCTGCGGTCCATCTGATAGTGTCCCCACAGATGCTAGCAGTGATGAACATATGCACGAGGTATAGGCAGGGATGTCAGGGGCAGAATCTGTGCCAATAGTTGCCATCCCAGCTATGTCCCCCTCTTTATAAAACCATAAAACAAATCACAAACTATGAAGAATGAATCCAGAAGCACAATAGCAAAAATGGAGAACTAAAAAGGTATAAAAATATACCACTGTTTATTATGACAAAAACAATAAATGGTTTATTTGTTTTTGTCGTAATAAACAGTGGTATATTTTTATACCTTTTTAGTTGTCCATTTTTGCTATTGTGCTTCTGGATTCATTATTCATATGTCCCCATCTTCCCACACACAGTTCAGCTGCCAAAACATACCGCATCTACAGTGGCCACAGAGGAAGGACAGTCAGCGTTTGTTAGCGTTGAACAGGAACATGTGGTGGCTACAGAAGGTGTGTCTCCACACCATGTTGGCAGTTTGCTGACTGCAGAAGTGCCACACAGGCATGTGGCCGGTGCTGCTCGTAGGAGGACCTCTGGCAGACATGCACCTGCAGGACATAGCACAGCAGCTGGGATCAGCAGACGCATGTTCCAGACTGTAATGGTGGCACAGGCATGTGCCGAACGGCAGAACAGAGAAGGGCAGAGGCTGCAGAGGGCTGCTATCAGTACCCTAAACAACAACATCCAGGCATTGGCAGGTGCTCAACAGCAGCTTGCTGAAGTTCTGGACAGGTGATTGGGTGACATTGTCAGAATCCTCGACCGTGGCATGGCAATCCGTGAGCGTGAGCTGTCTGTGCTGGAATATCTGGTAAGGGTGAGGCATAGGACACATGGACGTAGGCCAGCTACACCACCTAGTGCAGGTCAACGTGAGCGTGCCACCTCACATGGCCGCTCCCATAGTGCCAGTAGCAGTAGCAGTGCAGCTGGTGCTGTGCTTTCCACACCAGGTCACAGCAGGCCATGTGGACATGGCCCTGGACATTTCCGGCAGGGACACGGTTCCAGTGGCCATGTGTCATCAGACAGTAGCCATTCTGTACCTCTGCCTGGTAGTGCCCGTGCAACCCCTGGCAGGCACAGGACACGTGGCCATGTCCGGTCACAGTGAGCTGTACAACCTGGTCTGTACAATCTGGAGCTGTCCATAATACCCTTGTGTAGGCCTCACAAATGACAGAACTGTGTGCACACATACACGCACACAGCAAACACAACTGTAGGGCTCCACAACACCCACATGCATATGGAACAGACATGTCCATTCAAATCACTGACCCTTACCTGCACATATGATGTCATCCATTGGTGCAGCCTATGCTCCTGGCAAACAGTATCACCCTGTGCATATGATGAAACCTGTGCTGCATCCCTGTCATCCACACCCTCAGTGCAGGGATATGCTCATATGGTCTGGTGCACAGGGTGAACAGAATAGTGAGAGGTGTATCTAACATTACTTGTGTATGCATATTGAGGGATGTGTATGTTGCATTGGACGTGTGTGAATACTGAGAGATGTGTATGTGACATCAGTGGTGTACTGTCAACATGCACCAGTCATACCATGTAGTCCAGGTGCAGCATGCATTGTGATATGTTCACAGTATGTGTCTCAGTTACAACAGTGACAGCATGTTGGTAATGATGCCCTGGTTCCCTCCTATGGTGTACTGGCATGTGCCCACAGGTAGCAGTGTTTGCAGTCCCCATGTGTAACTGTGGAGTACTCACAGGCACGTATGGCAATATCAGCTTGCTAAACGTACCCTCAACCTGACTGTTGGACAGTCGAACATGACACAGATGTCCGCACATATACTGTACCTGAAGCATGTGGTCAGTTGAACAGGCTACAGTGGACGAGATGTGACATAAATACCTGGAAACATTACAGGTATGTTGACATGATGCAGGGGTTGTACACAGTGGTCAGGCCAATGATGACATTAGAGGCCACCTGATAGCACGAGGCCCCACTGTGTAGCGGTAATACCCTGTCACAGTACAGGAACATGGCCACATTCACGGGGTCTACAGCACTATAATGCACCCCATAGTGTTGAGGTGTGGACCCTTGCCTATGTGGTCATCACCCTTGCAGTACTTTGCACCCACATGATGTGGCACAGTGAAGGGATATGCACAGGTAGCCAGTATGGCTGGGACCGATGGCATCAACAGGGTAGTAGACTGCATCACCATGAGGGGCTAGTGATCCTGTTTCCACAGTATGGTAGCATACACCCTCACACCAAGCACCAGACAGCCATACATACATACATACATACACACACACACTGTGGTGACCAGATATGTGTGTATGGATAGCCGATGTGGGTGATGCACCACACCTGCTGATGTCATGCTTTCCACACTGCAGTATGTACATATCTCTACAATGGTGTACAGGGGCGTGTTACATCTGGGACGTAATCCCCACCATATGTGGCATGCGGACACACATGGCAGTGCTGGGAATGATACACCTGCCATATGATGAGCCGTTTGATAGACATGCAGCGGTACTGTCCCCAGTATGTGTACCAATGCTATGTCTGGCAATTGTGTAGCTATATGCACATGGGAGGATGTCAGTGATACAGGTGTCACATGGCATACAGTTGGTTACACCTGACCGCTGTGTATGCGTTAAGTCATCACCATCAAGTAACAGTGACATAGCGTACTGTTTGCACATGGCATGGTAGGGTGGCGCGTGACACACCTGTGAGCCATCCCCGGCACACATACATCTACACAGGTGGATCACCACTTTATGTACACACATCCCTCCATATGTGATGTACAACCAACCATATTGTCTGTATGTCACCATATACAGGTGTCAATGATGGGGCTGCATTGCAACTGCATGTTGTAGTTAGGCACAGCTGTGTTACAGACATCAGCCACTGCTCATGCATGGTTGCTGCATGCACAGTACAGATTGTACATATGCGTTGGTCCTACATGTGTCTCCTGTAGCCATGTTTGTATGCATTGCTATTGGTGGACATGTGTGTTGACATACATAACACATGGACTGTGGTATGATATCCCGGGTGTCATGGGTGACTACTACAGGCGAATGTGTCCTCCGTCAACATTGCTACCTCCTGTACTGTGAGCATTCAACAGACATGGACCCACCTTCCATTTGCGTGCGTATGATTGCTTAGGCCACTGTTCGGCATGGGGGACAGCAAAGGCTTAGCTATGTACATATGTGTTGTGTGTGTGGTCCATGCACACATCCACTACAATCACATGTTTGACATATCCAAACATGTGTGTTCGTTGGTGTATAGCAACACTCATCTGTCACAGCTGTGTAAGACCTGGGGCCCCTGGTATGTCTTGAGCTGACCTGGTCATGTATAGTGGTATACTTGCAATGCCTAACACCTGTTGGAACCCTGTCAGTACATGAGTACCCTGCACAGTTGCTGTAGACCTCTGTACAGTCCACTGGTCATGTGTCCCATGGTGTTGTGGTAATGTATGGCTGTGTACTGCTGCAGCAATGACATGGTTATGTCTTGAGGGCTACAGTGTAGACTGCAGTGTGTATGTCTGGGATCTGCACCTGTGACAGCTGTGATGGCGGCTGAGTGTGTACTGGTCACTGCATGTGTCTGACTGCTCTGTACATGGGGACAGTTACTTACTGTGCCCTTCCATGTCTAGACTCCGTCTGCATGCAAGATGACCCTTTGCAACCGCTAAGTGTGTGAGCATGCCCAGTACGCTGTTGTGTAGATGGACACACATGACAGTCCAAACTGAGCCCTTGCGAGTTGAGACTCCATCTGCATGCAAGAAGGCCCTTTGCAACTGCTAAGTGTGTGAGCATTCCCAGTACGCTGTTGTGTAGATGGACACACATGACAGTCCAAACTGTGCCCTTGCGAGTTGAGACTCTGTCTTCATGCAAGATGGCCCTTTGCAACTGCTAAGTGTGTGAGCATGCCCAGTACGCCGTTGTGTAGATCGACACACAGTACAGTCCGAACGGATGTGTATTACTAAGCGTGTGGCCATGCCCAGTGACACCTTGTGTTGGTGATGTCCCTCTGTGCATGGCCGTTGACATCCTGTATAGCCATGGTGGTCATCCAGGCAACAGATGTCCATTTTCAACATCATGATGGATGCCTACTGAGTACACACTGGTCAACTATCTTGAAGGGTGTACTGACTGTGGGGCGTCCCGTGACTATGTCATGTTGTCGTAGTGCACCGTAAATCTTACGTTGCCATGATCACACAACTGCCGTGTGTTTGTCTACGTGTACCATGGGACAGTAATATGTCTGTATGCTTTTAGACTGATCACTCTCTATACAATCCCTGTCGGCATCCTTGTCAGTGCGGATGATGACACATGCCTAGAAGTATGCCTCTGGGACGGCTGTGTTTAGAAATCTCGGTAGCGCATTCTGTAAATGTGTCATGCTGTAGTGTGTTAGAATAGTTAGGTGTATGTTTGACTCCCAGCCCTGCCAAGTGTGTTTGTGTGTGTTTGTTTGCGAGCATGCTCCCGTCCACCTGGGGACTCAGTCTTGCTTTTAGATGCCTCACACCACAGACATTTCCTACAGACGTCTTTGCCTTCGTGGAAGATGACACGCACCTAGATGTCTGCCTCTGGGACTGCTGTGCTTAGTAATCTTGGTAGCGCATTTTGTAAATGCGTCATGCTGTAGTGTGCTAGGGTAGTTAGGTGTATGTTCGACTCCCAGCCCTGCCAAGTGTGTGTGTGTGTGTGTGTGTGTGTGTGTGTGTGTGTGTGTGTGTGTGTGTGTGTATGCTTGCACGCATGCTGCCGTCTGCCTGGGGACTCAGTCTTACATTTAGACATCTCACACCACAGAAGTTTCCTACCGACGTCTTTGCCTTTGCGGATGATGACACACACATAGACGTCTGCCTCTGGGACTGCTGTGTGTAGTAATCGTGGTAGCGCATTCTGTAAATGCGTCATGCTGTAGTGTGTTAGGGTAGTTAGGTGTATGTTTGACTCCCAGACCTGCCAACTGTGTGTGTGTGTGTGTGTGTGTGTGTTTGTGTGTGTGTGTTTGCACGCATGCATCTGTCCGCCTGGGGACTCAGTCTTGCTTTTAGATGCCTCACACCACAGAAGTTTCCTACCGACATCTTTGCCTTTGCTGATGATGACACGCACATAGCTGTCTGCCTCTGGGACTGCTGTGCTTAGTAATCTCGGTAGCGCATTCTGTAAATGCGTCATGCTGTAGTGTGTTAGGGTAGTTAGGTGTATGTTCAACCCCCAGCCCTGCCAAATGTGTGTGTGTGCGTTTGTGAGCATGCTCCCATCTGCCTGGGGACTCAGTCTTGCTTTTAGACGCCTCACACCACAGAAGTTTCTTACCAACGTCTTTGCCTTTGCAGATGATAACACGCACATAGATGTCTGCCTCTGGGAGTGCTGTGCTTAGTAATCTCGGTAGCGCATTCTGTAAATGCGTCATGCTGTAGTGTGTTAGGGTAGTTAGGTGTATGTTCGATGCCCTGCCGAGTGTGTGTGTGTGTGTGTGTGTGTGTGTTTGTGTGTGTGTGTGTGTGTGTGTGTGTGTGTGTGTGTGTGTGTGTGTGTGTGTGTGTGTGTGTGTGTGTGTGTTTGCGCGCATCCTCCCGTCCGCCTGGGGACTCAGTCTTGCTTTTAGACACCTCACACCACAGAATTTTCCTACCAATGTCTTTGCCTTCTCGGTTGATGACACACACATAGATGTCTGCCTCTGGGACTGCTGTGCGTAGTAATCTCGGTAGCGCATTCTGTAAATGCATCATGCTGTAGTGTGTTAGGGTAGTTAGGTGTATGTTCGACTCCCAGACCTGCCAACTGTGTGTGTGTGTGTGTGTGTGTGTGTGTGTGTGTGTGTGTGTGTGTGTGTTTGCATGCATGCTCCTGTCTGCCTGGGGACTCAGTCTTGCTTTTAGATGCCTCACACCACAGATGTTTCCTACCGACGTCTTTGCCTTTGCGGATGATAACACACACATAGATATCTGCCTCTGGGAGTGCTGTGCTTAGTAATCTCGGTAGCGCATTCTGTAAATGCGTCATTCTGTAGTGTGTTAGGGTATTTAGGTGTATGTTCGACCCCCAGCCCTGCCAAGTGTGTGTGTGTGTGTGTGTGTGTGTGTGTGTGTGTGTGTGTTTGCGTGCATGCTCCCGTCCGCCTGAGGACTCAGTCTTGCTTTTAGATGCCTCACACCACAGAAGTTTCCTACCAATGTCTTTGCCTTTGTGGATGATGACATGCACATAGATGTCTGCCTCTGGGACTGCTGTGCTTAGTAATCTTGGTAGTGCGTTCTGTAAATGCGTCATGCTGTAGTGTGTTAGGGTAGTTAGGTGTATGTTTGACTCCCAGCCCTGCCAAGTGTGTGTGTGTGTGTTTCCAGCTGCATGACAACAGTACATTGCTTTTACAGTATTCACTCTCCATAACATCCGTGCGGCGTCTTTGCCTTTGATGCTGCTGTCTGCAGGCTAGACGTATGCCTGTGTGAATCATGTGATCCACTGATCACGGTAGCGTGTTCTGTAACTACATAATGCTGTCGTGTGGTACAGTGGTTACGTTTGTGTTCTGCTCCCAACCCTGCCACATGTGTGTGTATATGTATCTATCTACACATATATATATATATATATATATATATATATATATATATATATATATTTAATGTATATTGTATATAGATATGTATGTTGGGATTATCACTCTTGAATGTGCTGCATTATCTGTACGTGAGCACCTTGGATGTATGTACATCTGCTATGGCTCTGTGATAGTGCACATACTGTGTGCTGCAGTGATCATGGGTTATGCATGTGTAGTGACTGGTTATTGTGTTGCTGGGTATTACACAGGCATTGGAAACAATGTTAGTACAGCACCTTTGAATGGTCGTATGCAGATCTCGGCAACAATCAGCAGTGGTTATTACATTGGAGTGTGAGTATGGCTCATATCTGTCTGTAGTAACAGACAATTCTATGCACCTCAGGTTAACATTACAGACTCACGTTTATCCACAGGTTGTGGTACAGATCCCAGGACTGTATGTGTATACATTGACAGGTGCAGGAATGGATTGTGTTGGATGCATGGAGGGGTGTCCATGGCCAGTAATGGGGATCTCTACAGCCTGGCAGGTACAGTCTGTGACTGTCCCACAACCTCCTGTATATGTCTGACACATGATGTACCTGTGTATATGCAGACACACACACTTACCACAAACAGCTACGGCTATCACATACACAAACCCATTGCATCACCATTGGGCTTACTGGTGCGCATGGGCACAGACACACTGTGGGCAGGTTTGCAGGTCACATCGGTGGTATCCATGGTGTACACCATCAGTCTCCTGACGTTCCCTAGGATAGCTCATGACACGCCTCTTCCACTGAGTACTGACAGCAAACATGTGACACTGCTCCGGTGAGGTTACAGTTTTATACATACACACTCATGTTGTCACCTATCTTCTACTCCAATAGTCCCCTTAACCTACACTGCACTGTAGAGGCTTGGCCCATATGGCATGACATGTTGTGATTCACTATCCTCAGCCTCACTTGCATCACATTGCCTACAAATGCTTTGTTACATCTCTGACAGAGCGCTTCCACACATAAGAACCAGTACGCAGTAGCCATGTTGTCTCCAGCTTGCCATTCATCTGCATGGCGTACTAACATCTAACTAAACCTACATTTTGTATGTATATTATGCATATGTCTTGTTTTGAAGTGCAGCGCATTCTCAGGCTAGCGCTACGCTTCCACACCAGAGATCGGGGAGGACAACTACTGGTTTATTGATATCCAATGGACAAAGCTGCCACTGGCCTTGGACTTGGACATTGGCATGCTTCTTCGACTGTATTCATACTGTATTTGCAACTGTCATTGCTCCGTTTAGCAACGTGCAGAACGTTAGTCGCATAACATCCGGGTACATTTCTGCACATAACTCTGCTCTTGCACGGACAGCTTACTGTTTCATGTATCGCGTAATTACATCATTTGCATAGCTTACACATACAAATGGGGTATGTTGCAAATCCCAACATTGTCTGTGCAATGTTCGTGTTACGAGCGGTCTTGCACGCCCCTACGGGTGTTTGCTGAATAGCCTGGCAGTAATCTTTCCTTGCTGTATTCTCACTCAATCCATACACGCTGGAGGCTTCGTGTATCATGGCCTAGGCTTTGCTGTGTGCTATGTCTATTTGTGGTGTATGCATGGCTGTGGGTATGTCCCACTGTCATCATTGGTAAAGGTGATGCCCTATAGGTACTTCATGTAGACTGCTGTGTCATTTGACATGTCAGCACATACCTGCGGCCAATAGTGAACTTCCTACTGCAGCGCTTTTCATACCTTCTGAGTTATCTTGCGGTTGATAATGCTGTTTCCTCAGAGATGTATCTGTTTCTGATCATACCTCTCAACTTCCTAGAGCAAAACATCTGTACAAAGCCTAACATGATGGGGGGACAAATAGGGAAAGATTCTACATATTGCTCTTACAAACATAGATAGTTGACAGTATAATAGGTTTTGCATTAGTATGACCTTTCTGAGGGATTTGGGGTCTTAAACTCATATGTTTGTCATTATTTAATGACATCAGTTCTCAGGTATTTGGCAGATAGGTACAGATTGTAAGAGGAACACACCAAACATATGAGGCATACATCTGCAAATTCATACAGTTGCGAGGTAAGTTTCTGATACTGAAAATCAAATTTCTTACACCAATACACATAATACATGGACCATCACAGGCCAGTTGCCATTACATTTCTATTGCAGGACAGACCCACCCAGGGTTATATTCCTCACACAGGCCAACAGGTGCTTATCCACACTAATTATTCTATCATGTACCTTATGTGTATGCGTCGGTATTTGTGCTTTCCGTCAGTGGCAGAGCTCACGTCACAGTATGGGGGACTGGACACTGTATCAGTGACACTGCATGACACCCTGAGGGACACATGTCTTTTGAGTCTATTAACCTTCCACATTGACTTTCACAGGGCATACGTTGTCATTCACATTTGTGGAAATACATGCTTTTGACTTGTACATGTTTTGTCATTTGTCCTGACATCTTTCTTCTCACCTGTCCACCTAGTATCACTAGGTCTGTACATTTATTTAGGACGGGTTACCTTCATACCTCTCACCTGTACACTTTATGGGTAAACACCCCGAGGTTTGACCTATGATTCTGTTACATTTGTCATGATAATGTGCCTTTCTGGTAGATTGCTGGCAAGGCATGACGGACTGTGCGGTTAGGTAATCATGACTGACATTTCTATTTCATGATTACTAACTCTCATAACATTCGTATTCCTGACTACGCAATTATTCTATCAACGTTCTGACTTTGTCTGGGGTATATTCAATATAGTCCCTATTTGTATTTCGTGTACTATGCCTTAGTCCAGCTGTCTTATTCTGACATTTTGGCAGGTATGGTTACCATCTTGGTCATCGCATGTCCATCCATGATAATCGCCTACATGACACTGATATGAGTCCCTACGTCTTCCCCCAATGGTTTACACAATATCCAGTAGATGGGTTGCACCGTTTTTGGAGAATATAGGCGTGTGCTATACCCACATAGGTATAGTGATTTCCCCCCCTTCCCATTTTTTGGGGCCCCTTAAAAATTTTTTTTTTTAAAAAAAAAAAAAAGGATTCCCCGTGCCCAAACCCAAACACCCCTTGGGGCCCCCAATTTTTCCCCGGGCCCAAAAAACCCCCATGGATTTTCCCAATTTAAAAACCTGACCCCCCCCTTTCCAAAAAAGTACCCAAAATTAAGGGGCAATTTTTTTTTTTTAATTT
>NC_056729.1:1162032683-1162047683 GCF_019279795.1 Protopterus annectens | reverse complement strand
TACATCATTTGCATAGCTATACATTAAATGGGTATGTTGCAAATCCCAACATTGTCTGTGCAATGTTCAGAGCACGAGCGGTCTTGCACGCTTCTCAATGGTGTTTGCTGAATAGCCTGGCAGTAATCTTTTCCTTGCTGTATTCTTCACTCAATCCATACACGCTGGAGGCTTCGTGGTATCATGGCCTAGGCTTTGCTGTGTGCTATGTCTATTTGTGGTGTATGCATGGCTGTGGGTATGTCCCATCACTGTCATCATTGGTAAAGGTGATGCCCTATAGGTACTTCATGTAGACTGCTGTGTCATTTCCTGACATGTCAGCACATACCTGCGGCCAATAGTGAACTTCCTACTGCAGCGCTTTTCATACCTTCTGAGTTATCTTGCGGTTGATAATGCTGTTTCCTCAGAGATGTATCTGTTTCTGATCATACCTCTCAACTTCCTAGAGCAAAACATCTGTACAAAGCCTAACATGATGGGGGGACAAATAGGGAAAGATTCTACATATTGCTCTTTACAAACATAGATAGTTGACAGTATAATAGGTTTTGCATTAGTATGACCTTTCTGAGTGGGATTTGGGGTCTTAAACTCATATGTTTGTCATTATTTAATGACATCAGTTCTCAGGTATTTGGCAGATAGGTACAGATTGTAAGAGGAACACACCAAACATATGAGGCATACATCTGCAAATTCATACAGTTAAGTAGGTAAGTTTCCTGATACTGGAAATCAAATTTCTTACACCAATACACATAATACATGGACCATCACAGGCCAGTTGCCATTACATTTCTATTGCAGGACAGACCCACCCAGGGTTATATTCCTCACACAGGCCAACAGGTGCTTATCCACACTAATTGATTCTATCATGTACCTTATGTGTACGATCGCTTATTTGTTAACTTTCCACAGTGGCAGAGCCCACGCATTTAGTATGGGGACTGACACTGTATCAGTGACACTGCATGACACCTGAGGGACACATGTCTTTTCAGTTTATTAACCTTCCACATTGACTTTCACAGGGCATAAGTTGTCATTCACATTTCTGGAAATACATGCTTTTGACTTGTACATGTTTTGTCATTTGTCCTGACATCTTTCTTCTCACCTGTCCACCTAGTATCACTAGGTCTGTACATTTATTTAGGACGGAGTTACCTTCATACCTCTCACCTGTACACACTTTTATGGGTAAACAATTTTACCCCGAGGTTTGACCTATGATTCTGTTACATTTGTCATGATAATGTGCCTTTTCAGATTGCTGGCAAGGCATGACGGATCAGGCGGTTAGGTAATCATGACTGACATTTCTATTTCATGATTACTAACTCTCATAACATTCGTGATTCCTGACTACGCAATGGTATTCTATCAACGCTCTGACTTTGTCTGGGGGTATATTCAATATAGTCCCTATTTGTATTTCTGTGGTACTATGCCTTAGTCCAGCTGTCTTATTCTGACATTTTGGCAGGTATGGTTACCATCTTGGTCATAATACGTGACATGTCCATCCATGATAATCGCCTACATGACACTGATATGAGTCCCTTACCGCCTTCCCAATGGTTTGCACAATATCCGTAATGATGGGTTGCACCGCTTTTGGAGAATATAGGCGTGTGCAGTTATACCCACATAGGTATAGTGATCACTCCCATGGGGCATACTAATAGATCTGGTGCCAATCAACACCTTTGGCCCATTTCTGCATACCCATGATTCCCATACCTGACACCCTCCACAGTACCCATTAGACACATGTTTTAATGTGAGGCGATAATAAAGTGTGAGGACACTTGAGCACTCCTCACTCATGGATATCAGGTCATCATCGCACATTCTATCGACCCATGTGTTATTACCCTTGCACCTGCTACTGTTGCATGTACACCTATATCATAGTTGCACTTATGACGCCTTTTTGCATCAATGACAGTTCGCCCTTCATACAGGATCAATTTTTGGGGTCCTGCAAAGGACACCTATATTCATGTTTAATGTGTAGAACTTGCAGGCTCTGTCACACTGGTACTTTCCGGGAAATAGTTTGGAAAGCATCGGTGTATTCTCCTTTTCATGCATGCCTTTCTGTCTATCCATAATAGCTATACTTGCGTGACCTATTTATGTACATGTGTTATATGTACGAGGGACATATGTTTGTTGTGTATACATCTATTCATGTATCGTGTGTATAGATATATATATATATATATATATATATATATATATATATATATATATATATGTGCATATACATATGTCTGTACATTCCTCATCTCATAATTTGCTTTGGTTTATGCACTGTGGATATATGTGTATATATATCTCCATATCATACCTTTCAACTGTATTGCAGATTTCCGCTGCATATACAGCTGTTTGCCTCTTATCTTTGGTCCGTTTTTCATAAGCTTGTGTCTGTCTGACAAGTTAGTGGCATATCATTAAAGACTGACGTTGGTAAATAATGACAAACATTTCAGGTTACAACTTCATACCCTTCTTCAGAAAATCCATGCTAGTGACACATCTGTTATTCTATCCACTTTCTATGTTTGTTAGGGCAATATAGGGGCTTGTTCCTATTTACAGTACCAGTTGTTGCTCATGGCTTTGTCCAGTTCGCGTACTTTACGTGGGTTAACAGGTATGAGCCATGTACATAGAACATGAGGAAAATAGCATTCATTTTCTATTCTGTGAGCGGATTACACACTATTAGCACAGGCGCACTTGCATATCCTTATTGTGGGTTACATATGCTTCATAGATAATTGTGCTTACGTAAACTTTCCTAATTTGATCATAACAGTTACATATCTGTATTCCGGTTTATGGACTGCTGCTAAACACACGCTCACCTTTTACATATTTAAATGTGTGTAACAGTTAACAAAAGCATTCATTACACTTTCAAGTTGAGTATGTGCAGTGGTCATAGGTCAACCGGGACTGGTATCTTCACGCGTTGGCCGGATGCCGGAACCACTATTCTATTGGTGGCTCTCCCAAAACTGATATGCGCATACCCATAGTACTTTAGCTACATCAACATATCGCCCACTGCTTCAATTCCACAACACAGGCATCCATTCTCCGCTGGGAAAACGTGGTACTACATATTACACATTCCCCTACTGCCTACTGCTCATGGACAGACCGAAGGCATTGTTAATCACTCCGAGGATATGCAGAACACCAAGGCATATAGTCTAGGCACATACAGGTCTTTGATTGTCAGGGTGTTCATGTAGTGATCTGGGTTTAGGCTTGTCTACCTGGTGAACGGAACTTCCTGGCAGAGTTCAAAATGTCAGACAAGCATACATGGACAGGGATTTTGACCTCCCTATTTTGAAGTTTTACCTGTGTTTATAGACACAGGTGTTCGGGCACCTGTCAGCAGCTTATTCTGTTGGCACGCATATTATGGGGTTGTTACAGCATAGTCCATACTCGGCTGGGTGAGGGGTGTTCCTTCACATTTGACTATTACCTGTATACAAGGTCATATGGGGGATTATTAGGGTTTTGGACATGGAAGTGACTATAGGTATGCAGTTGTACATTACACAAGTGTGAAGGGTTGTTACTGTAAATATGCACGGCACCATACCTCTCAACTTGCTAGAGCAAAACATCTGTACAAAGCCTAACATGATGGGGGGACAAATAGGGAAAGATTCTACATATTGCTCTTACAAACATAGATAGTTGACAGTATAATAGGTTTTGCATTAGTATGACCTTTCTGAGGGATTTGGGGTCTTAAACTCATATGTTTGTCATTATTTAATGACATCAGTTCTCAGGTATTTGGCAGATAGGTACAGATTGTAAGAGGAACACACCAAACATATGAGGCATACATCTGCAAATTCATACAGTTGCGAGGTAAGTTTCTGATACTGGAAATCAAATTTCTTACACCAATACACATAATACATGGACCATCACAGGCCAGTTGCCATTACATTTCTATTGCAGGACAGACCCACCCAGGGGTTATATTCCTCACACAGGCCAACAGGTGCTTATCCACACTAATTATTCTATCATGTACCTTATGTGTACGTCGGTATTTGTGCTTTCCGTCAGTGGCAGAGCTCACGTACGAGTATGGGGGACTGGACACTGTATCAGTGACACTGCATGACACCCTGAGGGACACATGTCTTTTGAGTCTATTAACCTTCCACATTGACTTTCACAGGGCATACGTTGTCATTCACATTTGTGGAAATACATGCTTT
Source organism: Protopterus annectens (assembly GCF_019279795.1). Classification (NCBI taxonomy): domain Eukaryota; kingdom Metazoa; phylum Chordata; order Ceratodontiformes; family Protopteridae; genus Protopterus; species Protopterus annectens. Next base: position 1,162,043,403 of record NC_056729.1, on the reverse strand, counting down.
TGACTTGTACATGTTTTGTCATTTGTCCTGACATCTTTCTTCTCACCTGTCCACCTAGTATCACTAGGTCTGTACATTTATTTAGGACGGGTTACCTTCATACCTCTCACCTGTACACTTTATGGGTAAACACCCCGAGGTTTGACCTATGATTCTGTTACATTTGTCATGATAATGTGCCTTTCTGGTAGATTGCTGGCAAGGCATGACGGACTGTGCGGTTAGGTAATCATGACTGACATTTCTATTTCATGATTACTAACTCTCATAACATTCGTATTCCTGACTACGCAATTATTCTATCAACGTTCTGACTTTGTCTGGGGTATATTCAATATAGTCCCTATTTGTATTTCGTGTACTATGCCTTAGTCCAGCTGTCTTATTCTGACATTTTGGCAGGTATGGTTACCATCTTGGTCATACGCATGTCCATCCATGATAATCGCCTACATGACACTGATATGAGTCCCTACGTCTTCCCCCAATGGTTTACACAATATCCAGTAGATGGGTTGCACCGTTTTGGAGAATATAGGCGTGTGCTATACCCACATAGGTATAGTGATCACTCCCATGGGGCATACTTAATAGATCTGTGCCAATCAACACCTTGGCCCATTTCTGCATACCCATGATTCCCATACCTGACACCCCTCCACAGTACCCATTAGACATGTTTAATGTGAGCGATAATAAAGTGTGAGGACACTTCTGAGCACTCCTCACTCTGCGGATATCAGGTCGTACATCATACATTCTATCGACCCATGTGTTATTACCCTTGCACCTGCTACTGTTGCATGTACACCTATATCATAGTTGCACTTATGACGTCTTTTGCATCAATGACAGTTCGCCCTTCATACAGGATCAATTTTTGGGGTCCTGCAAAGGACACCTATATTCATGTTTAATGTGTAGAACTTGCAGGCTCTGTCACACTGGTACTTTCCGGGCAATAGTTTGGAAAGCATCGGTGTATTCTCCTTTCATGCATGCCTTTCTGTCTATCCATAATAGCTATACCGTGACCTATTTATGTACATGTGTTATATGTACAGGGACATATGTTTGTTGTGTATACATCTATTCATGTATCGTGTGTATAGATATATATATATATATATATATATATATATATATATATATATATATATATGTGCATATATACATATGTCTGTACATTCCTCATCTCATAATTTGCTTTGGTTTATGTCTGTGGATATATGTGTATATATATCTCCATATCATACCTTTCAACTGTACAGATTTCCGCTGCATATACAGCTGTTTGCCTCTTATCTTTGGTCCGTTTTTCATAAGCTTGTGTCTGTCTGACAAGTTAGTGGCATATCATTAAAGACTGACGTTGGTAAATAATGACAAACATTTCAGGTTACAACTTCATACCCTTCAGAAAATCCATGCTAGTGACACATCTGTTATTCTATCCACTTTCTATGTTTGTTAGGGCAATATATGGGGCTTGTTCCTATTTGTACCAGTTGTTGTCATGGCTTTGTCCAGTTTCGTACTTTACGGGGTTAACAGGTATGAGCCATGTACATAGAACATGAGGAAAATAGCATTCATTTTCTATTCTGTGAGCGGATTACACACGCACAGGCGCACTTGCATATCCTTATTGTGGGTTACATATGCTTCATAGATAATTGTGCTTACGTAAACTTTCCTAATTCTGATCATAACAGTTACATATCTGTATTCCGGTTTATGGACTGCTGCGAAACACACGTTCACCTTTACATATTTAAATGTGTGTACAGCACAAAAGCATTCATTACACTTTCAAGTTATATGTGCAGTGGTCATAGGTCAACCGGGACTGCATTCACGTTGGCCGGATGCCGGAACCACTATTCTATTGGTGTTCTCCCAAAAACTGATATGCATACCCATAGTACTTAGCTACATCAACATACGCCTCACTGCTTCACCTACAACACAGGCATCCATTCTCCTGCTGGGAAAAACGTGGTACTACATATTACACATTCCCTACTGCCTACTGCTGTGGACTCCGGCTGCATTGTTAATCACTCCGAGGATATGCAGAACACCAAGGCATATAGTCCAGGCACATACAGGTCTTTGATTGTCAGGGTGTTCATGTAGTGATCTGGGTTTAGGCTTGTCCACCTGGTGAACGGAACTTCCCTGGCAGAGTTCAAATGTCAGACAAAGCATATGGACAGGGATTATCTCCCTATTTTGAAGTTTTACCTGTGTTTATAGACACAGGTGTTCGGGCACCTGTCAGCAGCTTATTCTGTTGGCAATGCATATTATGGGTGGGGTTGTTACAGTCCATACTCCATGGTGAGGGGTGTTCCCTTTCACATTTGACTATTACCTGTATACAGTCATATGGGGATTATTATTTTGGACATGAAGTGACTATAGGTATGCAGTTGTACATTACACAAGTGTGAAGGGTTGTTACTGTAAATATGCACGGACCATACCTCTCAACCTCTTAGAGCACCAAACCTGCACAAAACCTACACGATGGGGGGACAATTAGGGACACATTTTAATGATTGCTCTTACAAGCTTAGAACGTTGATAGAATACTAGGTTTTGCATTAGCATGACTTTTCTGAAGGATATTTCTCATTATTTAGTGACGTCAATCCTCAGCTATTTACCACACTGGTGCACATTGTCGGAGGCACACAACAACACTATGGGGCGAACCTCTGGTCATTCTTAGGGTTGCCACCTTTTCAAATGCCCAAAGTGGGACATGTTCTGTAGAGATGTCAGATTTTCCAGGACAAAACATACCTACAGCCGTGCATAGTACAGAACTTAACCTTTTTTGCACATATAATAGCTTATTCTAGTAACATTTAAATTGCTTATGCTGCTTCACATAACATATAGAAGTTTCATATATAAAATAACTGTTTTATGCGACTATTAAAGAAAATTAGGAAATAACTTTGTCCTAAACTCTCAGGACACTTGCTATATCTTGATTTTTTTCACAGGACACAACTGCCTACATAGGGACTGTTACTCACAAATTGGGACAGGTAGTGACCCTAGTCATTCTGCGTATATCTGGACAGTTGAGTGGTATGGCACTGACCTCTGTAATATGCTGTTGTGTTCTGGCACAGCAGTAGCTCAGCATTAAAGACTGCAGTCGGAACGTGCTGACAGACAGTTGGGTTTCAGACTCATACTCCAGACATTAATGCCAATGTGCAAACTGTTATTCTGTCAAATGTCTGTTTCTAAGAGCTATCTTTACAGATTGTCCCTGTTTTTGGACCTTTGTCTCACTTATATTCATGGCTCTGTCCAGATATATTGCTCACACAGGTTGACAGGTATGGTTGGTCATGACTGCACACAGTCAGTGTCCCTCACACTTGATCAGGGTTGACCTGTTTACGTCAGTGTCTTCCTCACCCTCATTCTGTTTTCCACTTTGCAAATGTGTGCATTATATTCTCCCTCCTATTCGTGTCTGGACAAGTGTGTCACGGGAAGGTATTTTATCCTGGGTGGCAGGTTATGCATGCCCACTTAGGGCTGGACAGTGTCATGGACCTCCACTGCACGTTCTGACTTGTGTCCAGATATCTACAGGATTGGACATCATGTCGTCATACCCATTCTACTATTTACACAAGTTGGTAATCCCATGAGGGATATCCCAAAAATTGGACTAGACCAAAACAAGTTAGATAACGAAGATTTTTGTGGCTTTACGAAAATGTGCAGGGGGTTTTACATGCAGGGGATACATGGTTTGCTATCCTGACACTGCCTAGGATGACAATACCTACTACATATGCGTAGGGGTCACTGTGTGTAGCTGTGTCTGCAACAAACCAAGTACGGCTGGATTTGGTGGACGTTCTGGTATGGAGGCAGGTTGTGTGTTGTGGCGGGTATGCTGGGTAGGCCATTATGCATCCAGGTGTGTTGCGTTTGTTATGGCCAGTTCCATCAGGACCCATCTGTGGATATGTGACGGTGACGTATCTATATATTTGTCTCGCACATTTCCATATTCATATGTTTCTGGGATTGTGTTCTACACTATGGCCTGTCTGCTTGTCTTGCAGCTGTTTCTACATGTGGTTGTGTTTCTTTCCACTTTACCCGCTGCCCCCTTGTACACCTCCGGTTCATCTTTTCTGCATATGACAGAGTATCGCCTTTGAGGAATTTACCATTAAACACCCACCCCTCACACACGAATTCATCACACCCCATAGAGCACTACTTTGGTTGTTGGCCCATGACACAGCCAGAGTTACACACTGACTACCCTACATGTGTCGGGTACCTTTATGGTTGTGTGGACTACCCTTCCATGTTTGCTTTCCACATGCTATACCTCATGCATGTAGGTACACGCCCATATTTCACTTTCATTACTTGGTTGGTGTATCCGGATACTACCCATTCGACTGTGTCACATACACATTCGGAAATCAGATTATACAGCTGCCTTCCGGATTTTGCCAGCCTGTTGTACTCATTGGTAGGATGGCACCTTTTCCTATGTCCAAGCTATTCCTTACACATGTCCGACTGTTGTGGACAACGTGGTAATGGTTCAACGTGGGTCCTATCTCTTGTATGCAAACTCATTCCCCATGAACAGACCAAAAAAAAAATGCAAAAAATATATGCAAAAAATGTAAATTTATGTATTAATAATAAACCCCACACACACCATTTCTATATCTTGAACCGTTTTTGGTTGATACTCTCTTTTTTAGACCTATGAGAGTTTGTTGCTAGTATACTTTCTATTGGGGAATTTCTAACCTGGACTGGCCTATTGAATAGAATTAAATTTGTGTTATTTCTTTGGTTGTTTATTGTATTGAATGGATGCTATAGGCTGCTTATCAAACACATAAGATTATGTGTTTTTACCAGCGATGAACTGATTATGATGTTCATTATTATCTGAGAATTATTTAGTGATTAATTGATTTATAATGCTCATGTGATATTTTTACTTTGTTAACCTCCAAAATCATCCAACATCTCAATCACGCACAATTTTTGGAGAATGATCTTGCTTATTGGTCTATATATTATGTGATGGAGTTTGATTTGTGCTTGAGTTTATTGATATACTCTTGCCAGCTTTATTCAGGTTGATTGTTATTTGTTGCGATTTATATTCTGGGCGATTGCCGCTTGGTGTGGCATGTCTTTGTGCTGCAGGAATGTCATTCATGTTTGTGTCCTGCTTATTCTGGCAGATTAAACTGACATGCTCATGTTATGTGATTGGTTCTGAACATGTTATTTGATTGGTTTTAAATATATAAACATAGACTATGTGTTTTTTGATAATTTTACTTTAGCTATACGCAGCGATCTTTGTGGTGTTCACATCATTCATCCCTGCGTAGGCTTAAGTGGCTTTTTGTAGACACCGCTGAATTTAGATATAGAAATGGTGCATGTGTGGTTTATTATTAATACATATATTTATATTTTTTGCATTTTTGGTCTGTTCATGGGGAATGGGCATGCTCACAACAGATAGGACCCACTTTGTATCGTTATTGGTTGATACTCTCTTTTTTTAGACCTATGAGAATCTGTTGTTAGTATACTTTCTATTGTGGAATTTCTCCCCTGGACAGGCCTATTGAGTAGAGTCAAATTTGTTTTATTTTATTGGTTGTTTATTATATTGAATGAATGCTATAGGCTGCTCATCAAACACATAAGATTATGTGTTTTTACCAGTGATGAACTGATTATGATGTTTATTTTCATTCGAGAATTATTTAGTGATTAATTGATTTGTAATGCTTATGTGATTTTTTACATTGTTAACCTCTAAAATCATCCAACATCAGAATCACGCATAATGTTGTTATGATGCCTGTGATTTTTTGCATACAGTCTTACTCACATTCTGTTTATGTTCTTTGGTTGACGATGACAACCGGTCCTTAGCAACAAGGCAGAATATGTCCTGAATTCTTGCTGGACAGTTACAATGTTAATCTACTTATAGAGATTGGCCCCAATGTATTATCCAAAGATCATTTGTCCCCTTTATTGATTGACTCGTAATGAGAGCAGCATATTCATTATTTATGGCTGAGAAATGATACGTAGATTAGGTGCCATTGGCTATTGTTTGACTGGCCCGTTGAGAAGCATTGACTTTGCTTCTTCCATTGGTTGCTCAGCAAAATGTACTAATACTATAGATTGATTATTAAACACAGAAGTTACTGTGTTTCTGCCAGTGACTTAGTGTTACCATCCAACGCTTAATTTCACCCTTTTTTGATTGATTTGTAAGGAAAGATGTATATTCATTATTTTTGGTTGAGAAATTACATGCAGATTAAGTGCCATTGGCTATCCTTTGATTGGCCTTTTGAGAAGAGATGAGTTGGCTTATTTTATTGGTTGTTCAGCCAAATGCACTAATACCATAGGTTGATTATTAAACACAGTAGTTACTGTGTTTTTTGCAGGCGACTTAGCGCTCATGTTGTTTACAGCGCTTATGTGCTGTTTGTGATCATTTACTGTTTGAATCATATGCAATGTTTTTATGATGCTTATGATTTGTTACGCATGTTGTATACATTGCTTTCATTTCTATTTTTATTTTTTGGCTAATGATGATATCTAGCTGTTTTTTGCAGCTAGACAGGATGTGTCGTGAATTCCTGTTATGCTAATCTAACCATAGAGATTGGCTTTAGCGTATTGTCCAATAGCCGTAATTATATTGAACAGAATTCATTCTGTTCTTTTGAATGGATGTTAATTCTATTTTTGGTCCTATAAGAAATCAATGTTTTTGAACACAACCATTGGTTATTTATTTTTTTATTATGTTAGAGCCAGAAATTTGATTGGATGACTACTTCTTTTTAAATGGTGTTTTAGATAGAAGCTTTATGATCTGATGAAGGCTGAATAGCTGAAAGCGCTTATCGATTTTTATTTTTATACAGTTTGTTTCTAAGTGTTTGATTTTCAATAAACACTTATTTTTATTTGGTCGCTTTATTGGAATCAGAATAATCCTGTTGCCATGGTGGTGCTCTGAAGTCTTTACTCGTTGCAATTTTATATACTTTAGATAAATAACCTTGTTCTTTCACATTTTGATTACCAGAGATAATTAAAAATTCTGTGCATATGAGAACTGTTAGTTTAGATGCTGAAAAGATTGATTCCAGTTTAGCTATAAAGTGGCATTTTAAATATTGTATTACTAACCACATTTGACGTTTTATGTTCTATTTATTCATAAGCTAATCCATAGAAATAATATTTCTAGTGTCCATTAGCTGATGCCAATATATTAAATTATTTTCTTTAAGAATGATCATTATATTAACATCAAAAGAATTTATACAAAACTGAGTGCAAGCAATTGGATACAATATAAATGACCATTCTTTAAAAACTGGATTTTTATTCATATTTTTCTTAAATGCACTTAATATATTAGTTATAAATTTAGAAGCTATATATTTATTTGTTTTTCCTGAAATATGTTGTCTTACTAACCAATGAAAATTATTAGCCAAAATCTGGATGAATTGTTGTACTAGTGACTGATTTGATTTCACATGTTTAATTTCTTATCCTTCTATTAATAATACCTTGGGGAGTAAAGGACAGGCTTATGCTCTTTGGTGAAAAGCACCAGAAAATATGTAGCAGTAAGTGATAATTGACCAGGTCACATCTGACATCATGAAGAGAAATCGAGCATTCCAGAAAACAACCTATACCTTCTCCCTCCTCATACTATAGTTTTATTTATTTATTCTTATTTTGTTTTATGATCTTATCTGTACTTTGTTGATTGGGTTAGTCCCACTAGACTAGCTGTCTATTTTTGGAGGAGGTGTGGAATGTGTACTACCTAGATCACTTGGAAATGCAGAATAACAGATTGAAAAATAGCAGAAGGATGCAGGGATAATGAAAAGTTGGTGTGGAGGATGGGTAAGACTGAGTGGAATGAGGATTCTGCAATTTTCTGGTGATAAAGCTATGGAACTGCTAAGAGGTTTCCTTCAGGTTTTGACTTCAAATCTTGGTCAGTATGAGGTTATTCCAAAATATCTCTCTAATTATCATAGTATGTGTGGACCTTTCAATATCTTTAACATCTTGCCTAATCCTTTACCTTATTTTCTTTCTTTTGTTTTTTTTTTTTTTTTTTTGGCATATTCAGTTACTATCGATTTTTGACTATTTCTAGTTTGATTTCCATTCCTGCTTTATTCTGAAATGTTTCTGCTAATCTAAGCAAAGAGCTCATCTTATACTTCTTCTCCTAAAACTTTGACTGTGATTGGATCTGATGAGATCATCAAATATGTATATAGTCCCATGATTGGAGGTCTGTACATGTAGTCAATTTCAATGAGGCCCATACCTAATTCTTAGCAAGGAATATATAATCTTGTAATGCACTAACTTTTATATATAATTCAATAAACATTAACTATGTTTACATTTTCATATCCTCTTGATCCAATAAATACATTTTGAGGCCAGTCAATTACCCCAAAACTGTAAGTTAGAACAGGAAGGGCAACTTGATTTATAGCTTGGAGTTTATTCCTAAATATCAATGCAATTTTAGATATAAGCTTTAGTCTTATAAAGTATTCCTTACTGAGCTTTGTTCTCATTTTTCATGTTTTATTGTTGACTCTTCATCTATTCCCAAATATTATAGGTTCATAGGTAAGTACTAGGCTAGCTGCCCTTGTGGGCCATTTTAAGCCTATTCAATTTCCCTTCTTATGCTGGAATTAACCTACCCCATTTGGTTATAGACTGGCCTCACTTCATGGTCAATAATTATATATTGCCTCTAATAAGAATAAATGAGATCATACCATAGATAATTTGAGGGGACCCGTGCATGGAATAAAGCATTTAGGTGCTGCCTATGTACATTAGTAGTATCAGGGGGTAGTCCTGGGGTAAATGTTCTATTTCCTATCTAAAGATCAAAGTTGCATTCTATATAGATATGGATGGATGTTTTTTTATGTGGATGGGGAGTCTTTTCCAGTGTAGCCATATGTCCTGTGACATATACCTGTCCATCCAAACCATTCTGCTGATGTTGCAGAACAGGTTAAGATCCCTAGACTGAATATTTCTGATGCCATTTGACTTGCTAATGTGAAACAGTATTTGGTCTGAGGATGCCTTGTGTGTCAGACACAGGTCACCTCTTAGCACTTAGTAGGATATTGAGTATTATGTGGTCTATTTCAGTTGGTTGATGAATGACATTGTCAAAACCTACATAATCAAGATCACATGACAGATGATGCAGTTCATCAACTATTTTGACTGAAATTGCACTGAAGTGGGGTTTGGGGAATACACCCTTTTCCCCATAGTAGTGCAATCTTACAGTAGGTATGTATAATATATATATATATATATATATATATATATATATATATATATATATATATATATATATATATATATATATATATATCCATGCATCCATCTTCAGCCCCTTTTTCCCATTTTTGCACATGGGGTTGGGGTGTCACTTCAACAGTGACAATCATCTCAAGCAAAGGTTTACACTGTAGGGTGGCTAGCCCTGCTGTGGTAGTTCATCTGTACCACTCTCTTGCACAAATATTCGCACATACGGCCAGTTTAGTGTCCAATCCACACACACACACACACACACACACACACACACACATATATATTTATATTTATATATATATATATATATATATATATATATATATATGGGTGCAGAAAGAAAGATGGTAGTAGGAAAACAAGCAGCATGGCAATAAAGACCTAGTGATTGTGACACACTTAGAGCTAAGAATGCATTCAGGTTTTATGCAGCTGTATCTATAGGTCGATGGAATGAGTCAATGGAAAGATCTATGGTTAACCTCAGGGGAAGAACTCTTGTCTGCAGAATAACTAAAACTAGATATCAAACAGGTGTGAGATTTGGTATGCAGATGTAGTTCTTTTGGGTTACACTGTGAAAGATACCAACACTTTCTTTTATGCATTTGGACAGTCATTTTGTGAAATAATTTTTGAGACTTCTCTTACAGAGACTTTTATAAATGGCTGTCGCATAAAATGTTTCTGTGGGTCATGGAAGGGCTATATGTTTAAAAATACAAATATGCAACCTAAAAAAAAATGCAGTTTAGAACAATCGGGAAAATGATTTGCAGAAAGTCCAATATGGAAAGTCATGTAGCATTTGATTGTCCAGTTTGGCATTTGGGTGTAACTTAAATGGGGTGAAGGTGTTACTACAGGCAATATGGAAATGAATGAAAATGCTGTACACAATGAAATGTGCATGACAGTATGGAAAACATTGGAGTTACTGTGGAAACGATAAAGAAGATACTATGTTTAAAGTGCTGGGAATTAGTGATGGAAAAATGATGTGCATCTGTAGGAAGAAAAGCCATCTAGCCTATAAACAGATTGAAGAGGAGGAAGTTACTAAGACTGGTAATGGAAACTTCAAAAATGAAAGGAATAATATACATATAATATCCGAAGGCTAGCAGCATGAAAAATGAATTAAAGAAATTAGTGGTGTATTGGTGGTTTCAAAAAATATGAGCTAATGTAATATATTTGGAAGGCATAAGGGGGAATTCAATAAAGCCTACACAATTTCTTTCATGTTCAT
>NC_056729.1:1162025183-1162027683 GCF_019279795.1 Protopterus annectens | reverse complement strand
ATGGCATTTTTATATCCTGTATGACTCACTGCGAATGATGTCAGGCAAACCACCTAGCAGTATTAGCTATTGCAAGCGGAATGCACTGACTCGAGGGGTTCCAGTAAATGCTTTCCTTTTAGTCCTGCCAGGCTATATCACTCTGTTTCACATCATCCATGCTAAACATATATACTGGTGAACCATGCTGCCTTTCCCGTCTATTCACAAGACACAGACTACACATAAGCTGGTAATGTCAGCTCTGGGCACCTCTTAGCCACTCCATTTAAGAGGGTTGGTCTCATCCATGCCATGCTACGTCATTCTCTTTGACACATCCAATACTAAAACACACACACTGAGAGAAAATGTACTGGTGAACCATGCGGCATTGCCCACCTCTCCACCAAACAATGCTGCAACAACTGTGGGTCATCCAATCTGCAGTTGATGTCAGTTCAGGCCACCCAACAGTTGTTGCAGCAAGCCCACTGCACTGACATCATGTCATCCCTAAACAGGGTTGGTGCCAGTGCAGCTCAAGCTACATTGTTCATCGTTACATCACTCACACACACACTCACTCGCACACACCCACTTGCACACACTCACTCACAAGACACTCACTCACTCTCAAGACACTCACTCACTCTCAAGACACTCACTCACTCACTCTCAAGACACTCAGACACATATATATATATATATATATATATATATATATATATATATATACATTCACAAAGGCAGACTTGCAAGCTAACATTAATTTCACACAATTCCCCCAACTTGTCTTAAAATAGTGATGTACAACTTGGGTGCAATCACTGTTCTGATGCCTCAAGCTCAATGCAGCTACATTCAGTTGAAGCAAGCACAGTGCAATATCCCCCTCTGTTTACCTAACTGGGCTGCCAATGCCCCAACTAGTCTTCATCAGTCTTGTTTTGTATCACAGAATGCTACAGATAACCACAGTGTGTCATTCAACTCGGTTTACCTTTCTCACCTCTCCACAAAGCGATGAAGAAACAGCTATGGGTGACCCTAGATGCTCTTGATGTCTACTTTAGATACCCAGTATGTGCTGAAGCAAGCCAACTGAATACATTCTAGATGCTGCACCCAAAAGTTACGTGCCAGTCCATCTCAGACCCAGTTCTCCCATAAACCCATACGTTTCCTAAATGCATCTTGTATGGGACCTGACAATATTCCTGGCTGTGCTCTTTATCAACTACAGAGTGAACTGGTACCTCACCTGTGTGCCTTGTTCAATCACAGTCTCACCTCAGGCTTTGTCCCTACCGAATGTCACACTTCTATAGTCATCCCTCTATACAAAGGAGGAGCAACTTCAGACCCTGGGAAATATTGCCCCATTAGCCTGACAAGTCTTATAAGCAGAGCTATGGAACGAATCATCATGGACCTAATAAATAAGGATATAGTGAATCTCCAAACTATGGATCCCACACAGTTTAGTTTTGTGAAGGTTAGGTCATGCCTGCTCAACTCAGTCAACTTCTTGATTCAGTCAGCAGAGCTGTGGATGAAGGCAAGGTGGTTCCATACAATCTATCTTGTTCTGGCCAAGGCCTTTGATAACATTCCCCAGTCAGGAATCATAGAAAAACTCACTAACCTATGCATCAACCCCCATATCAGTAGTTGTGTTGCAAACTGGCTCACATATACAATCAAAGTGTGACAGTAGCTGACTCCCAAGTCAGACTGCCGACCAGTCATGAGTGTAGTCCCACAGGGATCGGTCTTGGGTTCTCTCTGGTTTGGTATCTACTTCTCAGAAGTCTGGTCCAATATGAAGGTACTCTGGCTGACAAAGTGCACAGATGATTGTATGTTGGGAGCCATTATTTACTCCCCAAGTGATGTTGACATCCTACAGACAGGCCTCACTGAGACCGACGACTGGTGTCAGAACCACGGCCTTAAGTTCAATGCCAATAAATGTGTTGTCATTCCCTTTGGGAAAAAACCCAGTTCACATTAACTACCACAATGATGGTAGTCCACTGAGCACAGAAGGCATTATAACAGATCTGCGAACATAGGTTGACAGCAATCTCTCCTTTGACCACCACACTGCCACTGTGGTCAGAAAGTCCTTCTATGTGGCACATCTCATTACTAAGGGTTTTGCATCCAGGAAGAAAGAGGTCATGGTTTCCCTCTACTCTTCTCTCATTAGGCCAGTCGTTGAGTACAATGCCCCATTTGGCATGTACATCACTAGACACCTGCAACAACTGGAGAGTCCACAAAAGTACCTCACAAAAAGAGTATCCTGGGCCTTAAACACTTGTCCTTTATGGACACACTTAAGTCCAAATATTCTCTGTCTCATATCTCCTACTTAGAGGTGATCTCAGCTTGCCTTACAAAGCCATATCTGACCCAGCCATGTTAGAAATGCTACATCAATAGAGTTTGCAATCCATCCACACCACACACTCCAGAGTCCTCAACCTCATTTACCACAATCAACAGAATGGAC
>NC_056729.1:1161862683-1162017683 GCF_019279795.1 Protopterus annectens | reverse complement strand
TCACAGGCCTGGAACAATGCACTTGAGCTGCTCCATGTTCAAGTCAACATAGGTAAAATACAATACCACTTTCTTACAAGCTATAGGTCCCTCTCTATGTTCCAGAAAAAAACGTACCATGTATTTAAACTTATTAGAAACACTAACCCTATAACTCAATACCATATTTATGGGTGATAAATTACCTAACTATTAACTAAGAATCCTATATGACAGCAAATGTACATGCAGAAATTCCTGGATTTTGCAAACACAAACTCCTGGGACCAGACATTCAATACACAAACCAGTGGTGCAACCATACTGGATCTGGTCCTTACTAGTATGGAAGACTGCTGCACACCCCCCACTGTAATGCCTTCCCCGGTAAGGTCGCACCAAAAAAATGGTCTCCTTTGAAGTAAAAATAAAACCTGGATTCTCAGCTAAACATGGACTATACAGTAACTATTCTAAGGCTAACCTCCTGCTATCAAGCGAGAACCGTGCTAAAGTTCAGGCCCCTATAAAGCCGAATTATACTTATGCCTGTGCAGAACTGTTGACAAAAACAAGCATGGTTGAATCACAAAGTCAATTGAAGTTTATAACAGGAGGAAGAAAATCATGGCAAAAGTTAAGAGGTGCAGCACCCAGCAGGATAAAAACACTCTCAAAATAAACAAACCACTTAGAGGACAAAAAAGTATACCAAAGCCAAATTTCAGGCAAGTTTGTCCTCCCAGTCCATCAACCACCACCAAGCATTCTTTAGCTATGTCTGCAACCTCAAAGGCAATACACAATTGTGTGGAGAGGTAATTGTAAATGGAACCACCTATACTGAGCCAGAAGATATAGCAAACCTCCTGTCTGATAAATTCAGCTCACACTTCACTAGTCTCTCCACCTCAACCTTCCCTCAGGAAAATTAACAAATCTAACTCCCCCTACTACGACTAGGGAACTGGGCACAGACAATATCCCTTGATGCCTTCTAAATAGCATGAAACATGACCATCATGGCCTCTGGAATTACTATATTAACTGTAGCCTCCAAACAGGCTTCATGCCTCATGAATGGAGGAAAGGCATCAGTCATCCCTCTGCACATAGGCAGGCCATCTACAGACCATGGAAATTACAAACCCACAAGTCTCAATAGTCTTATATCTAAAGTCATGGAAAGAATTATCATGGAGATGATCAGTAGATATATATTAAAACTACAGACACTGGACCCTACACAGTTTGGTTTCGTCAAGGGCAGATGATGCCTACTCAACATCATGGACTTCTTTGACAAGGTCACCAAAACAACAGATGAGGGAAAAATCATGCAGACTGCCTACCTTGACCTGGCCAAGGCTTTTGACAATATCCCACTTTTTACCAGAAAGGCTCATCCAGACTCTGCTACACTTTGCTGTGAAGGAAAGGTTAGTTTGCTGTTATTTTTTGTATTTCTGTATTGCCTTTCTATATTTTGAATACTGTAGTTTGTTTTCTTTACCTTTTGTTTTGCTTGCATTCTGTTTTAACAGCATATTAAAACTTCAAAAGAGACCACAGCTCTCTCTGTTCTGAGTCAGGCAGAAATAAGAACTGATTAATTAAGGACTCATTCATAAGACAGAAGAGGTTACTTAAGGTTAATCACTTGTTAACAGAGGGGGTGGAGCTAGGAACTAAAATTTCTATTTAAGGAGTAAACTAAAACATTTCAGAGCTTTACCAGAAAGGCTCATCCAGACTCTGCTACACTTTGCTGTGAAGGAAAGGTTAGTTTGCTGTTATTTTTTGTATTTCTGTATAGCCTTTCTATATTTTGAATACTGTAGTTTGTTTTCTTTACCTTGTGTTTTGCTTGCATTCTGTTTTAACAGCATATTAAAACTTCAAAAGAGACCACAGCTCTCTGTTCTGAGTTAGGCAGAATTTTTTCCCTCCCTCCTACCCATTTAAGTTGTCTTGTTAAATACCACTGTCTTTCTAGTTGCCCGCCTCTTATGTTAATCTGACCATATATCTCATTTATCTCTACTTTCACTGGCTTATGTGAGTAATCACAAAACCATCACTTTTGAAATCCCACCCCTTCAATTATTTAAATTTATTGTCCATCCTACAGTATTTCATAGTACCAAAATACAAAAGTGACCACCCCTTTCAGTCCATCTTGCTGTTTTAAAAATAGTAACTCTCCACTAAACCTTAACTTTTTAAACAGGTAAAACTCAAGTTACCTACTTTCACATCTAACTTCTCTAGTGCACACTGCAGAGTGCATTATTTTCAATCTTACCTTTAAGCATCCCTGTGACTAGCACTTTCTCTAATACCTGCTGGAAAGCACTAGGAAGCCTTAAACTCATACAAACACTGCACTCTCCTTGTTAATAAGGAGAAATTAATAGTAGGCACTAAACAGCCTATAATTGCAAAGTACCTTGCTAAGGAAACAGCTCCTATACTTTACAAAGAAAAAAAAAAAGCCCCAAACCAGGCATGTCCAAGGGTCAGCTTCCAGTGATTTCTCCTGTCCACCTGGTGAATCTAGGCATACTGGGGCAATGCAGCAATTGCCTCATGTACACAGACAACCCTCTCCTCCTACCACCCAACACTACAACCTGTGAGAGATGCACTTATATAGCCAAAATGGAAGCAAAGCTCTCTCCACCCAAGATTGTGCTAAACAGTCAAGAGGAGAAGGTTAACACCCACACTACACCTCAAGCAACACATAGCCCTTCTAAACCCGCACCACCAACACCCACATATAGCAACATTAAATCCACATATGCAGAGGCCCTTAACTGTAACCTGCCCAAGCAACAAAGACCTCTGAAGCTGAAACGCAAACAAACACCAATCACAACCAATGTGTCACATAGTTCACAACACCAGTGTGCCACCCAGCAACAGCCCCTAAGGCAAGACAATGTACCTAACACTTTAGTCATAGGTGACTCTATAGTCCGGCACACTGATGTCCCTCTCACCAGGTTGAATAAGGAGAAAGTTACAGTCAGCTGCCTGTCTGGTGCCAGGATCCGCCACATAACGCATGCACTCAAGTCACTCCACAACAAGTACAAATATGACTCTGTCATTGTCCATGTTGGAGTGAATGACTTGAGATGAACCTCCCTGGACTACATGAAAAGAGACATGGAAGCGCTCTCGGATCATGTGGCCCAGGCAGGTATGACCCTAGCCCTGAGTAGCATCCTGCCTTCCCAGAATGATACCACAATATAAGGATAAAATGATTGACTTCAACAATTGGCTAAGCTTATGGTGTCATTCAAAGGGGATCCAGTATATGTCTGCCTGGGATGACATGATTGACAGACCACGATGCTTTGCCAGAGATGGTCTGCACCTGTCGCCCCTGGGATTCAGGTTACTGGCTAAGGTTCTTGCCACCCCTATAGTGCCTTTTTTAGGCAAACTTCAAAGGACAAAACCACCACCATAACAGGTACAAGCATGCAAAATCTGAAGGTAATGCTACTCAATGCTAGAAGTCTAAACCTCAAAATGCACTCAATCGAGGCACTCCTAAAAATGGAGAACATCGATATCTGTGCAGTAACTGAGACCTGGTTCAAGGCTCCAGAGAGCACCCCTGCAATACCAGGCTACAACTCTTACCACACTTTTCGGCCACCAAACCAGGACCGAAACACTAAAGGTGGAGGAGTGTCAATATTCACCAAGGATATTCACACCACCAGGCTAGTTGGCCAACACAATGTGTCTGAAATTCTCCAAGTGCAACTAACACTAGGTAAGACTGCAATCCAAATTGTAGCTTGCTACAGATCCCCCACCATACCCCAAGATTCTCACTACACCTTTCTAAACATACTGGAAAATATTAAGATAGAACCGAACACCCTAATACTGGGTGATTTTAACTACCCTGCCATTAACTGGGAAAACTACTCATGTCCCAACACCTTTGCGCAACGGTTCTTGGAATTCATAAATTCCAACGCCCTGGATCAACTAATCCATAGTCCCACGAGGGGCTCCAATATCCTAGACCTGGTCATTACCAACATGGGAAATCAATGCTCCATACCTATGGTTACCCCCTCGTTAGTCAGGTCTGACCATAAGCTAATCACCCTTAACATCCACATCCCACCCCCACCCCCCAGTAAAGAAACCACCATAAAAAACTTCACTAAAGCCAACTTCATGCTTCTCAAGTCAGAAGTGACAAACTTCATGACACCCATGCAGACGGGAACTGAAAGTTCAACTGCTGAATCCTACACTACGGCACTGTACGAGCACATCCACTCATGCATGAATCGTGCCATCCCAAATAGAACCAAAATGCTCTCATCCAAAAAGGAAGCCAATCTGGTGGTCCCCTGCCATAAACAAACTTTACAACAAAAGGAAGAAACTTTTGCAGAAAAGAGGAAAATCCCAGGATGCAAAAAACTCCCATACTAGCCTCAGTAAGAAACTGAGATGCCTCATAAAATCCTCCAAAGCTAGTTACGAAAATAAAATTGCCAAAGATTCCAAAGACAACCACAAAGTATTCTATAATTATGTCAAGAATCTAAATGGCAATGCTCAGATCTGCTCTGAGCTAAAACAGAATGGCATTAAATATACTGATCCGAAGGATATTGCCAATATCCTGGCAGATCGATTCAGTGCCAACTTCACCCCACTCTCACCCCCTAAATGGCCCATCTCAACACCGGAAGATTGCCAAATTCCAGTAATAACGGCCACACAGGTACAAAACGCACTCTCTAAAGCCAAGAATACAGAATCCATGGGACCAGATGACATCCCGGGCTGTGTACTACATGAACTACAATATGAACTGGCACCTCACCTAAGTGTCATGTTTAATCATAGCCTCACCTCAGGTTTCATGCCCACTGAGTGGCGCAGAGCTATAGTTATCCCAATCCACAAGGGGGGATCCACCTTGGATCCCGGAAACTACCGTCCCATCAGTCTGACAAGCCTTATCTGCAAGGCCATGGAGCATATTATCATGGAACTTATAAACAAAGACATTGGCAACCTTCAAACACTGGACCCCACCCAGTTTGGGTTTGTGAAGGGCCGATCTTGTCTCCTGAACCTGATTGACTTCTTTGAATCAGTCTCCAGAGCCATGGACAAGGGTAAGGTGGTCCACACAGCCTATCTAGACCTTGCCAAGGCCTTTGACACCATCCCCCACTCTGGAATTATAGATAAACTTACTAAGTTGGGCATTAATCCCTATGTCACCCAATGTGTTGCTAAATGGCTTACTGATAGAACCCACACTGTAAAAGTAGCCGACTCCAAATCCAGCTCCAGACAAGTGACAAGTGGAGTACTTCAGGGTTCAGTCCTGGGGCCACTCTTGTTTGGCATCTACTTCTCTGAAGTACAGGTCAACACTAAGGGACTCTGGCTAACAAAGTTTGCAGATGACTGCAAACTGGGAGCCATTATTGAATCCCCAAATGATGTGGATACTCTACAAAAGGGCCTTACAGAAACAGATGCTTGGTGCCAGAGCCATGGGCTCAAGCTCAATGCCAAGAAATGTATTGTTATCCCTTTGGGAAAAACATGTATCCATGAATTACCATATAGGTGGCAGTACACTAAACACAGAAAGTGTGATAAGAGACTTAGGGACACAGGTGGACAGTGGTCTCACCTTCGATAACCACATCGCCACAACAGTCAGGAAATCCTTCTATGTGGCACACCTCATCACGAAGGGCTTTTCATCCAGAAAAAGGGAGGTCATTGTCCCACTGTACTCATCCCTCATTAGACCCATTATAGAATACAATGCCCCATTTGGTATGTACCTCTCAAGACATCTGCAACAACTAGAAAGGCCTCAGAAATACCTCACTAAAAGAATCACAGGCCTAAAGCAGATGCCCTATGCTGACCGCCTTAAAAAACTCCAGCTATACTCTGTCGCATATCGTCTACTCAGAGGCGATCTCTGCTTAACATACAAGGCCATGTCAAACCCAGAGCTGTTGGACATGCTACACTTAAAGAAATCCCAATCCCTCAGAGCTACACGCTCCAGGGATCTAAACCTTGTCATCACAATAAACAAAACATGTTGGAGGGATAGGTTCCTGACCCAGAGACTCCCCAGACTCTGGAATAGATTGCCCATACATGTCAAGCAGAGTGCCTCTTTGGACCTCTTCAAGAGGAACCTTGACGATTGGATGGGAGAAAGAAATTCACCCCAGGGATCACGTCAGTTGCCCTGCTAGACAGGGGTCCAGGAAAGTAAATAATGTGGGAAGAAATATTCAGGGAATTGTTATGGCTAGGCTTGTATAGGCCCTAGGGCTGAT
This sequence comes from Protopterus annectens, assembly GCF_019279795.1. Classification (NCBI taxonomy): domain Eukaryota; kingdom Metazoa; phylum Chordata; order Ceratodontiformes; family Protopteridae; genus Protopterus; species Protopterus annectens. Next base: position 1,162,011,333 of record NC_056729.1, on the reverse strand, counting down.
AGCCTAGTACTAACCTATGAACCTATGAAGAGCACTGTTGACAAACTCAAGAGGTTAGGTACAAACCCAGATGTCAGTTGGTGGATAGCAAAGTGGCTCACAGACAGGACCCAGGAAGTTAGAAGTGGTAGTCGACCTCTACAAAGAGCACAGTCACAAGTGGAGTGCAACACGGATCATTCATTGGAATGCTCCTTTTCGCCATTTAATTCTCACAGGTCATGGCCAATGTCAGTGGTCTCTGACTGAAAACATTTTCCAGATGATTGCAATTAAGGAGCTGTCATTGAATCTCACACTGACAAAATGTTCTCCAGAAGGGGCTGAGAGAGATAAACAGCTGATGTCTGAGCCATGGACTAAAACTAAATGCCAATAAATGCATAATTAGTACCATCTGGGAAGTTGTCCATCTCTGGTAACTGTGAAATTGACAACACACCACTAAGAGTTGACCCAGCAGTCAGGGACTTAGGGACACACTTAGATAGTAATCTAGTCTTTGATCATCACATGTCTACGGTAGTGAGGGGAATCATTCTATGTTGTGCTACTTATAAACAAAGGTATGGCACCTACGTCTAATGCAGTCATTGTTCCACTGTATTTGGCATTGATCAGACCATTGATTGAGTACAAAGCCCCCTTTGGTATACACCTAACCAGGCATATTCAACAACTGGAATGTCCACACAGGTAGCTCAATAAAACAATTAAAGGGCATAATTAATATGTCCTATGCTGACCGACTCAAGCCCCTACCCTTGTATTCTCTGTCCTACAAGCTTTTGAGGGGAGATCAATGCCTGTCATACAGGGCATTGGCAAACCCTACTCTGATAGACCTCCTGCATATACACAAAACAAACACTACAAGACTTACCCATTCTAAAGAATTAAACCTTGCCTATGATATAAATAAGACCTGATGGAGAGATAGGTATGTATCCCAGAGAGTACCCAGTCTATGCAACAGGCTTCCCAGGTTGAAAGGGTGGCCTAACAAACACAAGGTGCAGGGTTTGTGTCTCACAAGGGATAATTGGCTAGGCTTAAAATGGCTTGCAAGGGCACTTAGCTAAGTACTAACCTATGAACCATGTGAAGGAAAATTCCTCTAACTGAAGTTCAAGTGCAACTTGGACAATTGGATGGGAAACCGGAAATGCATCCTTCATTTGGCACCCAGTTCTTTACATGGACACAGATAGCCTGTAAATGATTAATCTGTCAGGCATGTGCTCTCACTTCTAAAGGGTTTAAGAAATTGTCAGAAATGTTGAATGCCTGACTAGGCTTAAAAAGGCCCTTGAGGTCGTTAGCATAGTAAAGACCTATGAACCCATAAATGGAAATATTAATCAGGGAAGTAATCGAGCAGGACATCGGGAACCTCCAAACACTGAACCCATATTGGTTTGGATTCATCAAGGGCAGGTCATGCTGACAGCCTGGTGCATGTTTTTAAAAGGTCATCAAAGCAATAGATGAAGGGAAATGGTACACACAGTATACATCTACTTGGCCATAGCTTTTGGCACAATTTCTCATGTTGATATAGTAGAAATCTACATATGCTGGGAAGGAACACTTTAAAACTTAACTCAATAGATGGATTGCCAAACTGTCTCACAAATAAAAACCAGGAAATCAAAATAGAGTACATTACCTCTACAAATAAACCAGTCACTATTGGAGTGACCAGGGTTCTGTGCTGGAGCATCTCCTTCTTGACATCTGTTTTACTGAATTATAAGCTACTACCAAAGGGCTCTGGCTGACTAAGCTTAGAGAGGACTGCAAGATAGGAGCAGTCAATGAATCCCCAAGTGACTTAGCATCCTGCATAAACATTTCTCCCATGTAAGTAACTGCTCTGGCTGACTAAGCTTAGAGATGACTGCAAGATAGGAGCAGTCAATGAATCCCCAAGTGACTTAGCATCCTGCATAAACATTTCTCCCATGTAAGTAACTGATGACAAAATCATGGACTAAAAGTAAATACCAATGAATGTCTTATTGTATCCTTTGGGAAGCTATCCAGCCCCGGGAAGTACCACAATGAAAACATGACCCTAAGAATTGACCCAGTTGTTCAGGATTTGGGATCTTATATGGGGAGTGCCATCCCTTTTGACCCAAATGTGTCCACTGTTGTAATTTCTTACTTCCTTCAATATTGCATAGTTTATAAACAATAGGGTAACTGCAAACAAATGGGAAACTTGTAATTCACACCTAGTTTTGCACCCATATTTCTCACGGATAGGGGCAACAAGTAAATGTCCCAGCATGTCTTTCCGCTCTGTCTACCTTTGGGTTACTCATATGAAAATGGATAAGGGGTAAAAAATACCACAGGAATGTAAAGCTAGGCTTCTTAAAATCATCACAGATCAACAGCCTATGAACAGACATGTAGAGATCCTATAACATGCTACAGCAGAGCTATACAGACTGTTTAGTACCACTATGTCATAACAAATGCATAACAGCCACATACTTACCCTACAACATACTATGTCAGCACTATACAAACTGTGTACACATGTCCACATACAGCATATTTCATTAGCAGAATATCCATAGCACTATACTTGACAGCTTAACTAAGTATGTCTACTTCGTTAGCTTTCTACTGTTGAGTGAGAGCTGAAAATCAGTATTTCCATCAAGGGTGCTTAACAGCAATATCGCTTTTTCCAGGAGCTAAAAACTTAAGGCCAGCTGTGTCTCTACACAACACTCTTGTGTACCTCGAAGCAATCACAATCTTATATAGTGTATGTGACATTTTATAATTGTCATTCTCCGCTTCAGACACCCATGCAGATGGACAGAGGTACGACTGCTGAATCCTACACAAATGCACTTTATAATCACTTACACGAGTGCATGGATCATGCTATCCCTAACAGAACCAAGATGCTATCCTCCAAAAAAAGGAAGCCAATCTGGTGGTCCCCTGCCATAAACAAACTCTGCTACAGAAAAAATACACTGTTGAAAAAATAAATAAATAAATAAAAAGAGTAAAATCCCATGATTGGAGCCCCCCCCCCCCTGACAGTCAGCCTCAGTAAGAAGCTGCGATCAGTCAAAGTCCTCCAAAACTAGTTAAGAAACAAAAACGCCACTGATTCTAAGGACAACCACAGTGCATTCTATAGCTATGTCAAGAATTTCAATGACAACACTCAGATCTGCTCTGAGTTACAGCAGAATGGCACTAAATAAACAGAACCAACTGATATTGCCAACATCTTGGCAGACAGGTTCGGTGCTAAAGTTATACCTCTCTCACCCCCTAAAGGGACCATCTCCATACAGGAAGAAAACAAAGTTCCTGTAATCATGGCTGCACAGATTAAAAATACTCTCCAAAGCCAAGAACGGAGCATCCATGGGACCTGACTACATCCCTGGCTGTGTTCTACAAGAACTAAAGAATGAATTGGCACCCCACCTAAGCACCATGTTCAATCATAGGCTCACCTCAGGCTTTGTGTCTACTGAATGGCACACAGCGATGGTTATCCCACTCCACAAAAGGGGGAGACACCACAAACCCAGGGTAGTACCGCCGCATTATCCTAACTAGCCTGGTCTGCAAGGCCATGAAACGTATCATCATGGAACTTATTAACAAAGACATAGGTAAACTCCAAACTCTATACCCCACCCAGTTCGTGTTTGTAAAAGGCAGATCATGTCTCCTAAACCTAATACACTTCTCTGAAGCAGTCACCAAAGCCACAGACGAGGGTAAGGTGGTTCACACAGCCTATCTGCATCTTGGCAAGGCTGGACACCATCACCCACTCTGGAATTATAGATAAACTGACTAAACTATGTATAAATCCCTATGTGACAAGATGGGTCACTAAACTCATGGCCTCAAGCTCCATGCCAAAAAGTGCATTGGCATCCCTTTTGGTAAAAACTCTGTAGCCATGAGCTACCACATAGGTGGTAGTCTACTTAACAGCAAAAGTGTGATAGGAGACCTTGGGACACAGGTGGACATTAGTCTCTCCTTTGATAATCACATCAGCACAGTACTCAGGAAATCCTTCTACATGGCACACCACATCATAAAAGGTTTCTCATGCAAGAAAAAATGAGGTCATTGTTCCCCCGTACTCATCATTCATTAGACCCATTAGAGAGTACAGCGCCCCTTTTGATATGTCCTCACAAGACATCTACAACAACTGGAAAGGCCACAGAAATGCCTCAAACAAAGAGAATTACCAGCCTCAAACAGATGCCCTACACAGACAGTCTCAAAAAACTCCAGCTTTACTCTGTTACATATCCCCTACTCAGAGGTGTTCTCTGCCTAACACAGAAAACTATGTCAAACCCAAAGCTGTTGGACATGCTCCACTTAAAGAAATCACAATCACTCCTATCTGCACACTCTAGAGACGTAAACCTTGTCACCACAATAAACAGAACATGATGGAGGGATAGATTCCTGTCCCAGAGATGTCCCATACTATGGAACGCACTACCTGTCTATATATCAAACAAAGCTCCTCATTAGCACTCTTCAAGAAAAATCTTGATGATTGGATAGGAAATAGGAAATTCACCCTCTGTGGCTCTGCTAGACAGGGGCACAGGAAAATTTGCTTGGGTGGCAAAAGCCAGGGTACCTTTTTGGTTAAGGCTTATAAAGTCCCCAGGGCCAATAGCCTAGTATCTACCTATGAACCTATGCTATGTAGTCTTTATCTTTTACTGTACACTATTTTACTGAATTCAGACCTTACAAGAATATCCAAAAATTATGCTGTATAATATTTTAATTAGGATTTTGATTTTATACAGCCTTGTTAACATTCACCTATGTGAACATTCAACGAAAGGGATGTTTTGATCATAAATTAAAAAAGCAGTACTATATATCAAAAACAAATAGTAGGAAACTGAGGTGCTGACTACTAACCTACAAGGCACTTTGGTACCAGCTCCCACAAATACATCCAGGCCACACTCATATACAGTATGTAATAATTTATTGTGGAGTGCTTTCACTTAGACTTCTTCATAATAATAATAAACATTCATTACCCGCCCTTACATATACTCTTGTAAACTAATTGATTAAGCAGATTACTGCCCTTACATATAGTCCATTAAACTAATTGATTAACCAGATTACATCACTTCCTATATCACTTAACTGATGTAGCTAACATACCATAGAAAATACAAATAACATTTATACATTGAAACTAAAAGTATGTAATTGATTATATGCACTTAACTGCAATGGTTTATACACTGCTCATCTAACACGTATACACCAAATGCACATGTAAAAGTCATTTGAAACCAAAATTCTTTACAGTTTTGCTACTCGTACTTGAAAAATAGGACCCAATGATAGTTGTTTACTGAGACATTACAGAGTTCCTGCATGGAGTCTTACTTGCCAAGCTAATCTGCGGTATTCTAAATATAGTGGATCAGTGACAAAGTGTGAAATTAATTATCAGTGCAACCCTTGTAGATAATGTTAACACTTGACCAAAACTTATATCAGAGGTTGATTATGTAGGATAGTTGAATACTGTCGGACTCATTTTTGGGCAGTAAAGAAAGACACACTAGGTGCAGGTTGTTTGTCTTTTGCTGGTTAGGGGTTGCCACAGCTGAACTCTGGTCTGTTAATGATTGGCAGTCGATTTTTATGGTTCCAAGTTGCCAGCCCGACGCACAACCGTCAGCGAAGGCACACCCATTCACGCATGTCTTTTGGAGGCCACTCGACCGTGGGAGGACATGCAGACTACACACAGAAGGCACTAAAACTGAGAATGGAACAGGAGAATCTCTTGCTGTGAGGTAACAACTCTACCACTGTACCACCACAGCAGGTAAATTGACTAAAAGAGAAACAGACACACACACACACACACACACACACACACACACACACACACACACACACACACACACACACACACACACACACACACACACACAGACACACACTGCTACATTTTAAATTGTAGAATGCTTACTCATAGAATCAACATTATGTTACTATCCCAAGTACTGAATGAACAGTCACAGACCAGGTTTTGCATTGCAATCGCACAATTTAGCATTATGTCTACAGGACATATAAAATGAACTGCATGCAGAATATAGTAAGTCATTATTTTTCAATAAAGGGTCTAATCTGGATTTTCATTGCACTATTCCACCACAATACAACTATTCTGAAATGCACTGAAAAATCAGCAAAGTAGTAACAATAATTATTATCCCTTCAGAGATCCACTTTTTGTAGGACAGATCCGCTTTTTGTAGGACGTCCTAACAACTTACAAAGTTGTATGCGTTTAATTCTTAATAACAGGCATTTTAAGCTGAACTTGTTTGTATGCTGTCCTCAGCAAGTAATTACACACACACACTTTAGTAAATGAGGCTCTGAGGATTCAGAATACACTTTACAGTTTTAAAACAAATTTCTGGGTAGACCGCCTGCCCAGACTAGAAAAAAGAACACAGATACCTGGACTACATGAAAAGAGACATAGAGGAGCTCTCTGATTATGTAGCCCAGGCAGATATGACCCTGACCCTGAGCAGCATCCTTCCTTCACCAAGAATGATGCCACAACATAGAGACAAGATGATCAGCTTTAACAATTGGCTTAATTTCTGGTGTCATTCAAAGGGGATCCAGTGTCTGTCTGCCTGGGATGACATGCTTGACAAGCCACGCTGCTTCGCAAGGGACGGCTTGCACCTGTCACCCCTGGGATTCCGGATATTGGCTAAGGCTCTTGCCACCCCCATAGTGCCTTTTTTAGGCAAGGCTCAAATTCTAAACCTACCACCCTAGAAAACAAAAATGGGAAGAAACTAAGGGTAATGCTGCTCAATGCCAGAAGTCTAAATCTCAAAATGCACGCACTCGAGGCCCTTCTCAGTATGGAGAACATCGATGTCTGTGCTGTGACTGAAACCTGGTTCAAGGCTCCTGAGAGCACCCCAGCACTATCCACCAGAATTGGAAATGCCAATCAAAAAGAAAGTATTTTAGATTGGATTCTAATAAATAGCCAACCTCAATCATATAAGGCCAGGACTGCTCCAAATGACCTAAGCGATCACCTAATTACATATATAAAGAAAAATAATATATGTTTTGGGCAGCGCAGTGGTGCAGTGGTTAACATTATCACCTCACAGCAAGAGGTTCACCGGTTCGATTCTCGGCTGGGGTGCCGTCTGTGTGGAGTTTGCATGTCCTCCCTGTGTTCGCGTGGGTTTCCTCCGGGTACTCCGGTTTCCTCCCACATTCCAAAGACATGCATCTGGAGCATTTATCCCTGGGCCTCTGCTGAAAACAGGCTCTGTGGAACCTAGTCGGACTTTCCCGGTCAACAAATGATAAATAAATAAAAATATAGGCCTCAAAACAACTCCTATGTACAGGTCAATTAGAAATAGGAAGCAATTTGACCTTTCAAAATTTACAATTTCAGGAAGAACTCAGAGCCCATAAATGGACAAAACTAAAGTATCTCCGCCTAGAAGACGCAGTATCAATATTTAATACTACCTTCCTAGCCATACTCGATAATCATGCCCCTAAAAGATTAATCAAAACGAAATCAAACATTGCACCCTGGCTCACAAATGAAACTAAAGCTAAAATTAAAAACAGAAACAAATCATGGGATACATGGCGAGCAACCAAACTACCCCAAGACCACATCCGATTTCAGCAATTAAGAAATGTAACAAAAAAATCAGTAATAGCTGACAAAAAAAATTATTACAGCCAACTACAAAACAAACACCAAAAGAACCCTAAAAAATTCTGGGCTGGTCTTAATAATCTTCTCCACCCAGGCAAATCCTCTACTCCTACCCCAGAACAGGTCTCTGATAAAACCCCAATTGAAGTAGCCAACACCTTCAACGCTTTCTTCACGAACACTATTCAAACCTTAGCTAACCAACTATCAGATACCCATTGTTCTGTGAATGAAGTCAATCCAGAAACTAAACCTAATTTCAATCTACAACCTGTCTCCACTTCTACTATAAGATCCTTACTTCAAAAGCTTAAACCTACCACCCTCTCCGCTGACCTTCTCCCAACCGAATACTTACAAAAAGCTTCAGATGTCATTGCCTACCCAATATCCATACTAATTAATCGCACCATCTCTGAATCTAACATCCCCTCAATTTGGAAAACATCCCACGTCATACCACTTCATAAGGGAGGTAATTCCACGGATCTATCTGACTATAGGCCAATAGCCATAATGTCCCCTCTGGCCAAAATTATGGAAAAATGTATACATAAACAACTCCTTCACTATCTTATTCAGAATAATCTACTTACCAACTCACAACATGGATTTCGACCTAACCACAGCACAACTACTGCTCTACTCTCCTTTATGGATACAATTAATACTAACCGTAATAACAAAAAAATATCATCCGCTCTCTTTCTGGACCTCTCTAAAGCCTTCGACATGGTCAACCACCAACTACTTCATAATACCCTAAAAACCTTACAACTGGACAACCTAACCTTAGGCTGGTTCCATGCGTACCTCTCAAATAGGAAACAAGCCATACTCTGGGACAATCAACTCTCTGAACTCTTACCTAATACCATAGGGGTTCCACAAGGGACCATACGGGGCCCACTTCTTTTTTCAGTATTTATTAATGACCTACATAAAGCCATCCCTGAGGCAACCTGTGTACAATATGCCGATGATTCGACCTTAGTATGCTCCGATACTTCTCTAGGGAATCTATTGGCCAAAACCCAATCCTGCTTCACAGCTGTGGAAAACTGGTTATCAGGGCGACAGCTACTTCTTAATCAAAAAAAAAACAAATTGCTTCTTTTTCATCCAACCCTAAAACTTCCCTTTACTGACTTCACCATTCAATCAAACAATGGGACAACTATCTCACCTGACCCCCATACTAAGCTACCAGGTGTTACCATAGACAACAAACTCAGATTTGATACACATATTAATAATACTATTAAAACCGTGAACAAGAAACTAGGGTAACTATATAGAATCAAAGCCTTTCTAACCCCAATGTCAAAAACAACCATTGCCCGCACTCATTTACTATCTACTCTCCTATATGCATCCCCAGTTTTCACCAAGCTTAATAAAAGTGAGCTAAATAAACTTTCAAGTTCATATAAATCACATTGCCAGATTTGCCACTGGCACTCCACATAGAACGCACCACTGTAATAACCTAAAAACCCTTGGATGGATAGAACTCCCAAACCTTCTCCAGCAAAATCAACTTATTGAGGCATTTAAGATACTTAAACATCCGGATAAAGCTCCTGCACTAAAGGGCCTAATTATACCATATAACAACCTAAATAGCCTACGCTCCGCAGATAGGCTTCTTTTTCAAAATGTCAAATGCCATAATGAAGGAGGTGATGCTCTATTCGCTAACGTCACTGCTAAAAATTGGAATTCTCTTCCCTCTAGCATTACTACCATTACCTCCTTACCCCTCTTTAAAAAAAGTCTACTCCAATATTTCAAATCACACTGGCTCTGCCAATGTTCATTCCCGGATTAATTACCTCTTACCCTCCTTATAAATCTTACTTCTCTTCTTTCATTTGTTTCCCATGGTACACACCATGACCCTTCTTATTACTTGATCTATCTACCTAATAATTCTCCTCCCTTTGTATCTACTAAAACCTTATTTACCTCTGTTTTGAGGATTATCGAACTGAAATTGATATGTGTTCTGCTTAAAATTACCTATGTATTCTTGATTCATTGTAATAGATAACAATTTGCATGTTTCCTATGTAATAAAAGAAACCTTATGTTTATTAAAAATTTGTATACGTGGAGCTTTTCTCCCCGGGCCTCTGCTGAAAATGGACATGTATCCAGTCGAATTATCCCGGTCAACAAATGTAAAATAAAATAAAATAAATTTACCTCATATCATGTGTTCCGGCCCCAAAACCTGGACCACACCACAAAAAGAGGGGGTGTATCCATATTCATCAAAGATACCCACACCTCCAGGTTGGTGGCAACGCACGAAGCATCGGAAACCATCCAGGTGCAATTAACCATAGGCAAAACTGCTCTACAATTTGTAGCATGCTACAGGCCACCCTCTCAAACTCAGGAACCCCACACAGCCTTCCTGAAGACACTGGAGGGTATAAATGTATCTCCAAACACCATTATATTGGGTGACTTCAACTACCCGAATATAGACTGGGAACATTACTCAAGCCCAAACTTTCTAGCCCAAAGGTTCCTGGAGTTCATAAATTCAAATGCCGTGGAACAACTAGTCACCGTTCCCACAAGAGGAGAAAATATACTAGATCTCATCATCACAAACATGGGGACAAAATGCTCCACACCGAAGTATATCCTCATTGGTGAGATCAGATCATAAACTAATCTCACTGGATATCCACATCCCACCCCACCCCAAACAAAAGACCACAGTGAAGAACTTCTCTAAAGCAAACTTCACACTACTCAAGACTGGTGTGGTATCCTTCAAGGCCCCTGAGCCAGTGGAAACCACAACCCAAGCTGCGGAAGCCCTTACAAATGCCTTCTACGAACACCTCCAGGACTGCATGGATCAGGCAATCCCTAATAAAACCAAGACTCTTTCCACCAAGGGCAAACGTCCAGTCTGGTGGACCCCAGCCATAAATAAACTTTACAATAAGAGGAGAAAGCTGTTACATGATAGAGCAAAATCCATAAAAGAGAAGACACCTTTGATCATTATTAGTAAAAAAATACGAGCACTCATAAAATCATCCAAGGCCAACTTTGAGAGAAAAATTGCCATAGATTCAAAAGACAATCATAAAGCCTTCTTCAGCTATGTTAGAAACCTGGGTGGAAACTCCCAGATATGCTCAGAATTAGTCCAAAATGATACAAAAATCACTGAACCCACAGACATTGCCAACATACTGGCAGACAGGTTCAGTGCAAACTTCACCCCCCTCCCCAAAAGGAGAGATAACTATCCCAGCGGAGTGCTGCCTCCCAGACATCTCCAATGCGCAGGTGAAAGCTGCTCTCTAAAGCTAAAAACACAGCATCAATGGGACCGGATGGTGTCCCAGGCTGTGTGCTACACGAACTCAATGAGGAACTAAACCCGCACATAAGGCAGCTGTTTAATCTTAGCCTTACCACAGGATACGTGCCCAAGGAGTGGCGACGGCAACTGTGGTCCCACTCCACAAAGGCGGTGCCTCTACGGACCCTGGTAATTACTGCCCCATAAGCTTAACAAGCCTGGTCTGCAAAGCTATGGAGAGGATCATAATGGAACTCATAAACAAAGACATAGGGGACTTGCAGACATTGGACCCGACCCAGTTTGGCTTTGTCAAGGGCAGATCATGCCTTTTGAACTTGGTCGACTTTTTCGAAACAGTCACCAAGGCCATTGATGAGGGAAAGGCAGTCCATACAGCCTACCTTGACCTTGCAAAAGCTTTTGACGCAATACCCCCACTCGGGTATTATAGAGAAACTTACCCGCTTAAATGTAAACCCATATGTCACAAGATGGGTTGCAAACTGGCTAAAGGACAGAAACCACAGGGTTAGAGTAGCTGGCGCCATGTCAGACTCCAAGCCGGTCACAAGTGGTGTCCCACAGGGCTCAGTCCTTGGCCCCCTGTTGTTCGGCATCTACTTCTCAGACATACAGGCAAACATAGAAGGACTATGGCTGACAAAGTTTGCAGATGACTGCAAACTGGGAGCCATAGTGGAAAGTACATCAGACACAGATATCCTTCAAAGGGGTCTCACGGAAACTGATAGCTGGTGCCAGAGCCATGGCCTGAAGTTAAATGCCAAAAAATGTATAGTCATACCCTTCGGGAAAAACAAGGTAACCCCAAGCTACCATATAGGTGGCAATCCACTAAGCACAGAAGAGGTCATCAGGGACCTGGGGACCCAGGTTGACAGTGGCCTTTCTTTTGACACTCACATTGCTAAAGTGGTTAGAAAAACCTTCTACATTGCCCACCTGATCATGAAGGGATTCACATCCAGATCAATTGAGGTCATTGTTCCCCTGTACTCTTCACTTATCAGACCAATGATCGAGTACAATGCCCCATTCGGGATGTATCTCACCCGACACCTGCAGCAATTGGAGAGACCCCAAAAGTTCCTCAGCAAAAGGATAAAGGGACTCCAAAATCTGTCATATGCTGCCAGACTGAAGAAACTCCAGCTCTATTCAGTTGCATACCGTCTGCTCAGAGGTGACCTGTGCCTGACATACAAGGCCATGTCCAACCCAGAATTAATGGACATGCTCCACCTCAAAAAATCCAAATCTACCAGATCCACTAGAGCAAGTGACTTAAACCTTAGCATGGATATAAATAGGACATGCTGGAGGGATAGATTTGTCACCCAGAGACTCCCTATGTTGTGGAATAAAATCCCGGTCCATGTGAGGCAGAGCACCTCGCTGGCTCTGTTCAAGAGAAATCTTGACCGGTGGATGGGAGATCGTAGGTTTACCCCGGGAATCATTTCTGTGTCACTGCTGGACAGAGGCACAACAAACTAATGGGCACAGTATTTTTTAACATAAGGGGTGGCGTAAGCCACAAAACTCTGGGCTAGGCTTATAAATGCCTTAGGGCAGATAGCCTAGTATAAACCTATGAACCTATGAACCTGTGAAATATTCAGTTAAAACTTTAAGGGATTGAGCAGAAAACTTAGTGGATAAATTAGTCAGAGCATAACTAAACATTTGGAAATGTATTAAAGGAAAGCACTTTAAAGCTCACTGCAAATTAGGGTTACTACCTGTCCCACTTTATGGTCAGTTGTGCCCTGCAAAAAAAAAAAAAATCAAAGAAATGGCAAATGTCCTGATATTTTAGGACATAAATATTTCCTAAGTGTTCTTTAATAGTAGCATAAAACAAATATTTTGATTCTGAAACCCTAAATGTTATATGAACTAGCATAAGCAGCTTTAAAGCTGCAAGAATAACTTATTTTGGCAAAAGAAAAAAAAATATTTTCTATCCTTTAGGGCATGGGTATGTTTTCTCCAGCAAAATCTGATATTTCTGCAAAACATGTTCCACCTTGGGCATTTAAAAAAGTGGCAATGCTACTGCAAATCATTTGTTAATTTATGAAAGACCACAAGGTATAAAGCAAAAAAAAAAAAAAAAATGCTTAGCTTAGCGTGCAAATGAACCATGTTTTCCGTGATTACGCATACTTTCAAGAGTTGCATGCTAATTACAAGGTATGTACACGGGACAAGTAATTCACCATGACTTCACAGTGTTTTTAAAGCTCTAACTACATAATAAAATTGTCACTTTGTTACAAAGTACACCACCTGTAAGCAGTACAAGTCAACAAGTACACTTATCACTAGAACAGTGGATCAGTCTGAACCCGGTGCCTTGAACTACTCACTCATTCCAGCCATACCAAGTCAAAGTCTTAATAATACAACAAACTGCAATAATCTAATATAAAACTTGCCAAAAATATAAGGCAGAACTATGGAAATATGTACAGTTAAATGTATGCATCACAACTTACAATACCTCATAAAAAAATAAAAAAAACATACACAATTCGACACAGTTCTAATTGTTTTAAATGGTCATTTAAACAACAGTTACAAGGAAAACGTACAGTCAGCTAAGGAATCAAAGAAACGCTTACATGAACGAAATGATATGAAAGGCAGTTAGTTACATGTAAAATTGTACGATTCCCGGTGTACGTTTTTAATAAATATAGCAGCAACTACTGCTTACAACTCTTATCATCGCATTTTATTCCCGGTTAAAGTTTTTAACAAATATAGCAGCAACTACTGCTTACAACTCTTACCATCACATTTAAAATGTAAAGAAAAACAGAACGAACATATGTAAGCAGCGACATACCTGAAATGAAGAAAAGCAATTAATTTCCAGCAGCAAAACTAAATCCACAGTTGGAAGCTGGAATAGTCCGTCGAGAAAACAGATGCTGTCAGCAACTTGAGAGAAACTAATAGTTCCTACTGTTGCACGGCATTTGTATTACAGGTGCTGGAGGAGTTCTAAGGAACTCTAGAATATTTAATTGGAATGGGCGTTTTTTTTGGTGTAAGGCCGGAAAAGGGCTGTCCTTGACCATTCCCTTAGAAAAACAGAAAGTAAACCAAGGGCGTTATTACTAATTCATTACAGTGCCCACACATTGTATACAGAGGTGCAAGACAGTTTACAGGCAGGAAAATGAATCCCAGTAACAAAGCTGCAGGCAAGGGGACTGAGGGAAACAGTAAAATCTTTTTTTTTTGTCCAGTACTAGTTTTACATGATGCCAATGTAAAAATATAGGGAAGAAAGAGATGAAGGAAATGAGGAATCATATAGAGAAGCACGTCGTGGTCCTTTAAGACTACCAAATGCCATACTGATGTCAGACTTAAGCAATGGTGCATGTGATAAGTATTGTGATTTATAGCGTGTAGTTCTAGATTGATAAGGGTTCTATTCTTAATCCAGGCCACTCTGTGTGTGTGTGTGCCTGTGTGTGTGTGTGTGTGTGTGTGTGTGCCTGTGTGTGTGTGTGTGTGTGTGTGTGCCTGTGTGTGTGTGTGTGTGCCTGTGTGTGTGTGTGTGTGTGTGTGTGTGTGTGTGTGTGTGTGTGTGTGTGTGTGTGTGTGTGTGTGTGTGTGTGTGTGTGTGTGCATTGGTGAACGTGTGTGCATCTCCCTGAAAAACAGCTGAGAATCCCTCATTGAGTACCAAACTGCAATGGAGCTGCAATTTTTGGTCCTGCTCTCTTCTACAACACTTGCTGATGTCATATACTTTAAGACTGCCAAATCCCATGCTAATGTCAGACTTAAGCTGTGGCATGTACGATAAGTACTGTGATCTAAAGTATGTAACACTAAATAGGCTGTGGTTCTAATATCATCCTAAGCTCCTCCATGTATGTGCGTGCATGCATCTCCCTGCAAAACAGCTGAGAATCCCTCACTGAGTACCAAACTACAATGGTGCTGCACTTGTTGTCCCTGTGAGTTGGCCCCGCCCTCCAAACTGCCCTCTTCTACAATGCCTGCTGATGTCATATACCATAAGACTACCAACTGCTATACTAATATCAGACTTAAACTTTGGCACATGCAATAAGTGCTGCAATCATTAGTGTGTAACAGCGAGATAGGTAGGGGTTCTAATCTGATTCCAGGCCACTCAGTGTATTTACATCTCCCTGCAAAACAGCTGAGAATCCCTCATTGAGTACCAAACTGTAATGGTGCTCAGCTTGTTGGTCCTGCCCTCCAAATTGCTCTCTTCTACAACATCTGCTGATGTCATATACTGTAAGACTACCAACTGTCATGCTAATGTCAGACTTAAGCTGTGGAATGTACGATAAGCACTGTGATCTATAGTGTGTAACACTAGGTAGGTAGGGGTTTTAATCTTACAGGGCCACTTGGTGTGTGTGTGTGTGTGTGTGTGTGTGTGTGTGTGTGTGTGTGTGTGTGTGTGTGTGTGTGTGTGTGTGTGTGTGTGTGTGTGTGTGTGTGTGTGTGTGTGTGTGTGTGTGTGTGTGTGTGTGTGTGTGTGTGTGTGTGTGTGTGTGCTAAGAAGGGGTTCTAATCTTACAGGTCACTTGGTGTGTGTGTGTATCTCCTAAATATGATCACCTCAGTGACTTAGCAGTATTTTGGTTGTAGCAGGTGATGTGGGCCTTCAAATGCCTGACCAGAACAAGGTCTGCTGATGTCATCAAGCATAAGATGTCCTAAAGAGATAGCAATAGCAGACTTGAGGTGTGGTGCATGGGTTATGTACTGTGATGTGTAGTGTTACCATTAGATAGGTACATGTTCTAATCTACTTGCAGCCAACTTGGACTGTGCGTCTGTGCTGTGCAGTGTCCTGCAAACATTAATTGGAGCTGTTACTATCCTCAATATAGCCAGGTTTGTGTGTGTGACTGTCAGAAAATTTTACATCAGCTTATGGAATTGTAGGATCTTTGAAATTTAGTAGCCAAATGGCCTTCGAGCCCTTGCAATCCTAGCCAAGTTTATACCCTTATTTACACTATCAGCAAATATTGCCCCTGTCCACAAGAGACACAGGCAGAAGCCCTGGGGTGAAATGACAGTCATCCAGCCAATCATAAAAATGGTATCTGGCAAGGTCCAATGAGATGCTCTGTTTGCCATTAGGCAGCAGTCTGTTTCAAAGGTTTGTGAAAGTCTGCTAGACAGATCTCGCCCACCAGCATGTATTACTAATGTCACATACCAGGTTAATGCCCTGACAGTGAGTAATTCATGGTGAACCGTGCCACCTACGGATATACAGCATTTCCACTCAAGCAGGGTCACACATTATCCCATATGCAAGGCAGAGATCACCTCTGAGTATCCTGTATGTCACAGGCTACAATGACAGTGATTTCAGATGATCCCCATTAGACAGATACTGAAGACGTGAAGTTCCCTTGTGAGAGACCATTGTGCTGTGTGCAATTGCCAGTAATGCCTGGAAAGGTACATTACAAAATGGCCATTACACTCAAATATTTGCATGCTGAGGGAAGAGTACATGGAGGTTATGACTACATTAATTTTGGGTGACAGTGCTCTCAGGCATGAGATATGATTCCCTTCTTACCACTAGGGAGACATAGTGGTCTAAGGTACATTAGGTATAAACCTGTATGGCCAACCCTGTGTGCCCAGATCTATCACCCCTGAGTATGTACATCAGATGTTGCTACTGATGTGCTACTTATCAGGAACACAGGTATTACCAATGGAAATTATACTACATAGAGGTTTGCATGGAATTTGTGGTCATTAGTATGTCAACAGACATTTATTCAGCAATACTCTCTTGCAGGATATTGACGTAACTCACAGATTCCATGGCTGCTCACAGTTTGTAGGCATCAGCCAATGTTGTCAGCCACAGACATTCAGGTATTGCTTGTACCATGGTTAAATGGATTTCAAGCAGTAGGAGACCCAGGACTGAGCCCTGTTGAACACTGCTTCTTACAGATCAGCTATTGGAGGTGGATTCCCATATTTTAGTAGGTTTTCATCAGTGACCCCTATAATGAATGGTGTAGTGGTGCAGCGGTAGCGTTGTCACCTCACAGCAAGAGGTTTTCTGGTTCGATTCTTGGCTGGGGTGCATTCTGTGTGGAGTCTGCATGTCCTCCCTGTGTTTGTGTGGGTTTCCTCCAGGTACTCAGGTTTCCTCCCACATTACAAAGACATGGGTCTGGAGTGTTTCTCCCCAGGCCTTCTCTGGAAATTGGCTTTGTTCCAAGTTGGACATTCCAGGTAAACAAATGTTAACTAAATAAATAAAATAAAAAATGATATTACCATGGATGCCCAAAATAAAAAATGATATTACCATGGATGCCTAAGTAGGTGCTTTGTCAATGATGCCTGAGTAGGGGATAGAATCACATGGCTTGGCTAAGTCCAGGGGGTTGTATGCCCTGATGTCCCCTCACCCAGGTCCTTGGTGACTGCCTCAGACATGTCCATCAGGTTTAACAGCCATGGTCTTCCTGACAGAAATCCAAACTGTGTACAGTCAACTGTTTGTAGATAACATATATGTTTGCTGATCAGTTCCATGATGATTTGCCCCATGGGCTTACAGATATGGCTACTCAGGCAAATAGGTCTTTAGTTCTGGTGGTCGGTAGATACACCACCTCTGTGCAAAAAGTCAACAGTTGCTGTTGTCCCATCAGCTGGGATGCAACTAGTGGTTACAGTATGATTGCAAGGAGTTCCCAATGGTGTTAGTAATCCTTGTTGGATCCCATGTAGGATGCAGCCTGGGATGTTAGCATGCACAATTAATGCTGTGTATCCCCCACAGAGAGGTCAGTTATGACCTGCTCTGTAGATATAAAAGGTATGGCACAGATTGTAGGACTGTCATGTGGCACATGTGGTCAGGATGGATGAGTGAAGTTGATGCAAACCTGTGGGACAAAAGGTTAGCTATGAGTACAGACCCATTATATGTGTAATCATTAAGTATGATTGACCGGCAATCTGGTCCTTTCCTCTAAGGTTGCACATGTAACTACACTGTGCGTTGCGGTTCTGCTTTGTGGGGGATACTAATTTTGTTACATACTCTTTCTGCATGATGTCACAACAATGCTATGTGCTAGTTTTATTTGAGGAGGGTGTGCCTCCATTTTAGAAAAGCACCCTCACCCCAACTATCACACAGTAATGTCCATCTCTTATTGTACAGCCTTCTAATGGCAATTGTCCACCAGGCAGGTTTGATGTACCATGAGGAACTTGTTTTCCTCCTGTCAGGTATAGCCAAGTCTATGCAATTGAACTACTGCTTACATAAAGCATGGGTGTACAGCTCTGCATGCTTGCCTGTCCCGTCTGAGGGGGGAGGTGCAGTCAAGCTTTGTTGAACTATATTTCTGTATTTTCTGCAAGGGGAGGGTTAGATCTAATACTTAGTTTTGATGAGTCTGATCTGTGGTCTGATCTCAATAGGGAGGACCTCACAGTGGGGGGCTGCATTGGTCACCCATACTTGTAAAGACATGATGCACTACGTTGGCACCCCTTGTGGGGAAGTCACACCACTGATCCAGATCATTGTAGTTAAGGACATGGACTAACCTTTGGGCATGTGAGTGTCAGCATGACTAACTAACACAGTTGGTGGTTGCTTAATGTCACCCCAAACCATAGTGTACTGATATATCTTGATAGAAACAAGTACATTCAAATAAGCACAACGGGTGTCTGGATTCATGGAGTTGCTCCTGTAGCTGGGGATGGCTTGATTATGTGCCTTCCAGCAGTGATTAGCACATGCAGTGTCTCCAGGAAATCACAGTTTTTCAGCAAATCTGGATGTGTATCTATTCTTAATGATTATGTATACACCACCTACATTACCTTGCACACTGTCATTTTGAGGTCTGAATGTGTGGAAGGACATGTAGTCTGGTATGGCTGTAGTGCTGTCCACAGCCTTGATCCAGGTGTCTTTGACTGCACAAATATCTGTGTATTCCAAGGTAGGGACACCTTCCATAGAGTGGGGTTTAGTGTTGCCATTCCCACCATGTAGCAGCATAACCGTAATGTTGTATGAAGATGGCATTCCCATTGGAAACTTTTCCCTCCAGACAGTGCCTATAAGCTGCACTAGGGGGATGTCAGCAACCTTTGACAGTACTCAACATCCCAGGCATGAGACATGAAGACCATCTCTGGTAAAGCATTGACGTCTGTTGAGCAAGTCATTCCAGGCAGACATGTAGTGGATCCCCTTACAATGGCACCAAAAGCTTAGGCAATTATTGATGTCCATAATTTTCTGTGTGTATTGAGCCATCATCCTAGGTGATGGTCAAATGCAGCTGAAAGCTATAGGTATACCCACAAGAGACACAGAGTATCTAAGCTTGGTCATGTGTCTGCATACAGTCCATTGACATATGTCTCTAGTAGTACACACCTGCAGGAACTATGATGTCATCATTATGTACTTGATATTTCTTGAGTTGCGGCAATGTGTGGTATAGCGTATCATGTCTACCCACAGACAGCTGATGGTGATCTTTCCCATATGTAGCCTGGTGACACGGACATCAATGTGTCTCACGATGTAATCACCTGTGAATAAGAGGTTTGATTTTGTGGTTTGTGTCAGGTGTTTGACTGGTGTGACAATGGTGCGTGAACTATTCTGTCTACTGTGCTGTCCAGAATTATGATTATGTGTACTGAGCTTGTATATGTTTTTTTGAGGTGTCTGTTGATTGAGAATGTGTCTTGTAAGGAGTTCCACACATGCAGGTGTGTGTGATGTGGGTGTGGGTGGAGCAGGAGGATAGCTGTACATGTTGGCAAAATGCTCATTGCCATATGTACTGACTGTTGTTTGAGAAACCATAGAATCAAGCTTTGAAATACAGTCACATCTGTCACACGTTGTGTTTGTGTGGCATAGGAGTAGAGGGATGGGGACACTGTCCACATCTCATCAGCAGTCATTGATAGTGCCATTAGCAATACAGTCATGTTTGTGTGTACATTACAACACACCAACATTAGGCAGTGTCATGACAGATGGTGAAATGTAACATGTCACCTTTATGTAAGACCCCCTAAGGTAACACAGCACCTGACAGTGTGTCATTCAATGCTTTGCCAGCCATGTGGCCCTTGGATTGACCATAGTCCTGTTATTAGGCTTGGTCGCAATATTATAGTTACAAATGTGACACTGTGCAAGTCCAGAAAAGTTAGGGTCATGCTGATACATCCTTGTGGTTGACATCCTGAAATGCATTGTTTGTAAACACTCCTTGCAGTGATGATGTGGATGTCCATGCATGCACAGTGGATTTGTTTAACTTTGCTGGCATTGCATTGGCCTTGCAAGCGTAGAATGGCTATCAAGCAATCAGACAGCAAATTGGTTATTGTGTGGCATGATGTGGGAACACAGACTTGTTCTAGGTACATAACTGTACAGTATGACATACCTAGGACATGTGGCAGGTGGATGTACTTTGGCCAAAGGTGGCCAGTCCTGTGCAGAAGACCTCAGAGCTATGTCATGCAGATATCCACCATTAAGCTGTTTAAGAGAAGGTTGCATGAATTGCTCTGACATTGTCATCTAACATGGATCACTGCCGCTGTGCTGCATGTTTCAGCAACCTTAGACAGCTATGTCACAGGACATTTCCCCTTATATTGTGACACTGCAGCTGTGGTCCTAATCACCATCTACTCAGTTCCTTAGTGACATACCACCAACCCTGGAACAAAAGACATAATACATGCAAAAGCCAACTGATTGCTCAGGTTGTTAATCAAGGCATCTACCTGGAGAAGAGTATGTGAAACCTGCAGAGCCTTTCATGACATGGGACAATTATGTGGATGAACAAACTGGATGTGTCCTGCTTCTCATCATGAGCTTCATAGTAATGTTTTGCATGTGATGACAGAAAAAGTATCAGAGCATGGTATCCCAGGAGAGAGTAGTTGCAGTGAGACCAGCATTAGTAGTAGCCAGGCACCAGCAATTCAGGGGATTCCCCTGATTTCCCCATTCTTCATAAGGTAATTGTATCCTTTCAGTACACACTGCTTGAGTAGTGTCCAGTTGAAGATTACCTGTGTAAAACCTCCCACCTTACCTTCACAGGGTATACATATTACCTTTCCCTCCATTGTTTGTCTGTGCTCTGTACAGACACCTTGGATGACTATTTTCTTGGAACATGATGGAAGCAACTGCAATACTTAGTTGCACAGAAGATATTTAGCATGCAGTGTCATACAGTGTCCCCAGATCTCTCAGTCATTTGATATGTAAAGCCATGAAAGGAGTTAGCATGGAAACGATCAGTAACAATGTTGTACACTTATTGACACTGGACAAAACACAGTTTGTTTTGCTCAAGGGCAGATCATCCCTACTCTATCTGATAGACCTCATTGAGTGTTAAACTAAGCAATGGATGAGGGGAATATGACTCACTCCACCTTCCATGGCCTAACATGTGTTTGACAATATTAGACCATAAGGTCTTGCTGAAAACTGTGTAGGTTATTTACAAAGTATTTTGTCAGCTGGTGGATAGCCAAGTGTCTGATAATCATAATCTGGGAAGATAACATTGGGTAATCCAATGCTACAATGATGCCAGTCACCAGTGGACTTCCCTCAGACATCATTAATGGAGTACCCCTTCTAGCCATTCCCTTTTCTGCAGTCACGGCCATTGTCAGTGACCTCTGACTGACTACATCACCAGGTGATTGCAAATTAGGAGCTATCACTGACTCCCACACAGAACAAAAAGTTATCCAGGATGGCCTGAGACACACATTCTGTTGTTGTCAGAACCACTGACGAATAGTAAATGCCAAGAACTGCACAATTCTATCCTTTTGGAAGTCATCTACCCCTGAAAAATATAGTAATGGCTGCACACCACGCAAAGTTGAGCCATTATTCAGGAACTTGTGGACACAGATAGTAATGTAGTCTTTGGCTTTCACTGGTTGGTAAGATGTGGAGATCCTTTCAATTTTGGACAAACTATATAGAAAGGAATGGTATGTAAATCCCAGACTCTCGTTGTCATACTGTATTTGTCACTCATCACACCTATCATTGAGTGCTATGGCACCTCTGGTATGTCACTACACAGGCATATCTTACAACTGTAGCAACCACAAAGGTACCATGGTAAACCAATACATATTGCAGATATGTCCTATGCAGACCGTGACAAGGCTGTACATGTGTAATGTGTCTCCTACATGCTTTGGAGGGGATGTGTATGGCTGCCATACAGGGAGGTGTCAGATCTCACTGCATACTTCCCACTTATCCAAGACAGGACTAAAACATGTATTACCTGTACTACTCACCTACACCTTCACTGTGGTATAAACAGCACATGCTGGAGATACAGGTATGTAACCCAGATACTACACCCTATATGTAACAGGCTCCCCATGCATGTGAAGCACACATTCTCTGCAATGCACATTGTGTGAAAGTTACAGAATGGGATGCAGAACAAGACAATCATAACTGGTGTAGGGCAAATGTCTGTAATGGACGTAGGACATTTGTAGACAGGTCATCTCCTTTCCTATAGCTTGTAGATATGTTAGCTCCAGAAACCCTGGTGACACTTATCAAGGGTATCAGATCTCTTCAAAGATTAGGGATGCATGAGTAGGCTGAATGACATCATTGTCCTTGTTAGCCTGTTATACACATATGAACCTATGGAGGCATGTGTCTATAGTGCTGTACCTTTCTGAAGACATATTTCTTCTCTGCTGACATTCCATCCTATGCTGTGATGTTTATGGGTTTATTGTTACTATGTATCCATAGGTGTCCCCCACAGACTCCTGAAAATGAAACATAAAAAGGTCCATGACACACCTTTCATTGTGTAAGTATACAACCATTACATCATATAATGTAAGGTACACAAAATAATGTGGCTTACTCATTACAAATGTCAGCATACAGTATCCATCAGTGACCAGTACAAGTGGCATGGCAAAGGCAACAATGGATTACACAATTACATATTAATTTATATAGTCACCCTGTGCATCAGACACATAACTTAATTTCCCTGCATCGATGACGAGGATGACAGGGATGTGGCACAGGTATCATCACTTGCACATGGTGTTGTGTGGGGGTGCAGAAGGCCTTGGCTGACCCAATAGATTGAAAGCATGTGTGTGATTCAGGAAGAGAAGCAGGCAAGATGGACCATGGAAATGCACCGTGTGTGTCTGTAGGTGACCTGGTTTTGACAGTGGTATGTGAGTGTGTGTGTGAACACAGTCAAGCCCAGTACTAGCCCTACATGTGTGTATGTTGGACAGATTTGAACCATGCATGGTAGAGTTGACAGTTCACCATCTCCATCCCTGAACACGGGAACTGGCTCTGCTAGGAGTTGCACTGGCACCTTCATGGCTAAGGTCAGAAGTTGTGCTAGGACCTGATGGTGACTGCTTTCTGCTGGGACCATGTCCTCCATGGGAATTCCCAGGACCACAGGCCCATGACCTGCCATGTCTTGGTGTGGAGCCCTGGATGTTCTGCCAACAGCTGTGTGCTGTGTCAGGTTAATGCAGTGGTCTGAAGATGCAATGGTGTCAGGTTTGTAATGGGAACAGGTGCACATTTTGTATGTGTTCATTATCATTTAAAACACATACATGAATATATCTCCATTTAGCTGAGCTTAGAGATGCTGCACGACATGCAAAACATTTTTAAAGAAAAGAAAAATGATAGATAGGGCAGTGGTGAAATGGGGTGCAAGCAGGAGAAAAACATAGTGAAAGGGAGGTAGGTATGTGCAGGAAGGGTGTAAAAAGAACCATTGCTATCAGTTTCTAGTACAGCAACTACTGTGCACTTTGACAGAATTTGTAGATGAATTTGGACTGTCACCCCCAGAGAGAGGGGTGAGGACATTATAACTGCATTGTCAAGCCAATTGGACCAAATTATGTGTGTCTGGTGGACATGTGTGCGAAATGGAGAACTATGTATGGGATGATATTTTTTTTGGGGGGGGGGCAGGTGCCCCCTTTTTTTTTTTTTTTTTTTTTTGTAAGGTGAGAGTGGAATGTTGGGGAAGGGACTTAGGAACGTTTGAGCGAGGTAAGTTGGGAATGTGAGGAAGCTTTTGCAGACAGGAAAGACAGACAAGACGGCAGACAGGGTTGGTGCATGACACAAGTATCTGCCCAGAACATGGGCTACCTTACCCATATACTTTGTTCCTGGAATGGGAGGACTAGAGAGCATTATCTGAGTAAAAATGGCCTGAAGACAGCCCTGAACCATGCTATGGGTTGTGTACTACATTTATCAGGCAATTACTTTTACATTCTTTATTAATTTCATTTTTACAGTTGACTTGGAGTCCCATTAGAACACACATGTAGTGAATACAGCCCTACTACAGTTATTTGCACACATTACATATCAAACCACAATCTTGTTTTACATTTTATTATTATTGTTTCGTATACGCTTTGAATTATACACATGATATCTGCCCAGAACATGAGCTACCTTATCCATATACATTGTTCCTGGAGTGGGAGGAATAGAGAGCATTATTTGAGTGAAGTGGCCTGAAAACAGCCCTGAACCATACTGTGAGTTGTTCAATACATTTATCAGGCAATTAATTTTGCATTCTTTATTAATTTCATTTTTACAGCTGACTGGAATCACATTAGAACACACATGCAGTGAATACAGTCCTACTGCAATTATTTGCACACAGTACTTATCAAACCACAATCCTGCTGTAAACCTTATTGCTTATTGTTATTGGTATTGTTTATTGTTTATTACACTACAGTTATCAGAAAATATCTGTACTTACCACACTCACAGCATATCCTGGCCAGGCACCCTGCATGAGACTGGACATTGCAAGTCCATTCAGCTGTAGCTGTTGGAAGAGAAGCAAACCATTATGCATACCAGTTTTGCATGGATTCAGTTTATATTTTAGTAAAGTAGTAACAAGCATACTAACATATCTGTGGGGCATGTCCAGCCCTAGCCTCTTGGATCCAGGTGTCCAAGGTTCCCCTCTTCCTTCATTTCAGGTCATCATAGTGGTGAGGATACTGCTCACCAGTGCAGGGGATACCAGTAGCACTGGTAAGATTCCTGATCGATCGATTCCAGGCTTCAGCTTTACATTCTGAGCCCTGGTAACCACCCTGCACCAGCTGGGGTTTGCAGTTTTGGACCAGGAGTCCAACAAACACTCTGGTCTCCTGCACACCCCACCTCTGTGCCTGAAAGTGTACTCCCTCACCAACACTGCATGGCATACTGACAATTTACTGCACTTTCCAATGAATGCTGTGAATTCCCACCTAGTGGCCTTAATATAGACTGCTTTCCCACTCTTGCACGTCATAGTGTAATATTGAAAAAAGTTCCATGTTGTTTAGCATAGCATAAACCAGCTTAACGGAGCTGAGCATCATGTAAAGTTGCACAATCTTGCGCAAACAGGAATAGCTATTGACCATGTTTAAGTGGTGCTTAGCATCATGCAGCTTTTCCAAATGTAACAATTTTGTTTTTGAATTAAACCACCCTTTAAGTCACCTCACATATTTCCACAGCAATAAATGCAAAAAGGTATAATTGCTGGTGATTCGAACCCAGGACCTACTACACTCTAGGCTGTGACACTACCTATTTAGTGAGAAAGCCAGTATACCTTCACATATACTACTAAGCTACAGGTTAGCATTGCTAAGCACCGTGCTGAGCCCTACAAATAGCCATTCAAAAAAATAAAATAAAATAAAAACATGCAGACAAAAACACATAATTACTTACATCTGGTTTCTATTTTTAGATGTCTGGCTGATGTCACCTGACAATGTGTAAGCGCAGTTCAGCACTGCTGTGCTCCATGCCCTGCCATGCAAACGGGCATTAAAAGAAAGTAAAATAAATACTTAATTACATCCGGTTTCTATTTTTAGATGTTTGGCAGGTGTCAGCTGTGTATGTGTAAGCACAGTTCAGCACTGCTGTGCTCCATGCCATGCAGCGCAAATGGGCATTAAAATAAAAAAAAGTAAAAAAAAAAGAAAAAAATAACAATATTAAAATTTACACATATTTCTACACTAGCATGGTACAATACAGGGATTCTTATCCTGTACATAACATCTGTCCAGGAATTCCCCGAGCAATCCACAACCACGGGACAGCCTCTACACTGCCTACATGGATTCAATATCCATGTTACTATGATCCCCCTCGACAGCAAGCCATCATTAATATGCATGCCGCGCTGCCAAGGGGGAACCGTAGCCATGTACACATAGCCTACATATATTGTATTGAATCCTGGGGTTAGGATTTTTAGAAACTGAAAAGATGCAACAATTGAGAACAATATGGAAGAGAAAAATAGTGCGCAGTTTTGGAAATGATATATGTTGAAGTAAAGCAGTTATGATAAAAAATGAAAATACGAAAGTGCTTGATGTTTTGTGAAAATTCTGGGAAGAATGGCTATCTATGACAACTATAAACAATAAGCCATTAAGAATAATTGTGATTTGTACTTGAATGGTAGTGGGAGACAGGGCTAAAATATTTTCAGACATGAAAAGGTTTGCAATGGTGAATGCTGACATTGTAGTTACAGGAAATTTTAACTACAGTCCTAGGAAAAGAGTAGGAAGAATAACACAGGTGATTAAACTATGTAGGGGGTGTTGAATTATGGAAGATTGTATAGAATAAAAAGAATCAGTATACATATGTGAGAAGAAATATCAGAAATGAAATTATTTTTATCAGATGTACACTGCGTCTAGTTGATTTTCACTGTTCGTATGACACCCCAAGCCCGTGTGAAAAATGGGGAAAAGGGGTTATGGATGGATGGATGGATGGATTGATGGATGGATGGATGGATGGATGGATGGATGGAAGGATTATATGAAGTACATGGATTCCAGGACATTACGCCCAAATCAGCGAAAAAGTTGCAGATAACAATGTAATATGTAAATACACCACAGTGAACTCTAAATATCTTGGTGCACAATGGAGTATCTGAGTAGAAACGGTGCATTGTATTTCACTTGCAAGCAATCCATAAGTAATGGAAAATCACTGTCAAAACATGATGTACATTAACAAAGTCCCAGAAAGAAGCTCACAGTCTAAGAAGTCTGACATTTGTAAATACATATCTGTAACAGACTCTCTCCAGTAAGTTTAGAGACAACTACGGAATATTTCCATAAGTCCATTATTATTAAAATATATTACCACTTGGATTCTGACAGAATCCGTAAATTTTCTAATAAAAAATTAATAAAGGTGAAGGGCAATTGTAGCCACATCACCACATCTAACATTAGCTAACAATGTGTGCAGGACATGTGCAGGGAGCACAAGTAATGCACACACCCAAGGAATTTGGAAGACAGAAAAACAGATGTGGGGTATGGTTGAGGTAGATGGACACACAAGAAGTATGTTGGAATAGGAAACTCTGAGTTAAAGTCAAATGGGCATGGGCATTTTTTTCTGGTGGGAATAAGCCCCTTTTTTCAAGTATAGAAAGAAAGGCAAAAATATGGAAAGACGAGGAGAAGGCCATCATATTGGGTATACCCATAGGAAAAGTATCACAACACATGACAAAAGTTGGAAAAACAGCAAGGACAGCTAAGTTACATAGACAGCAAAATGTACAACATGAGTAATAGAAAGCTGTCAAACAGGATGGAGATGCATACCAGCCATGGTGAAATGCAGAAAAACTTATCTACCTATGCAATATCATGTCATGACATGTTAAAAACTGTGTGGCAGTCATACCTGGATGTGTATGATCAATGGTTGATGTCTGCTGTAGGTAATAGATAAGGATCATAGTAGATATTGGATAAATAAATACATATCCAAGTAGTCTGTCAGCAGTGAAAGTGTAAGCCAAGCAACGTCATAGAAGAGCAAGTGCAGATGTAGGAATGCTAGATAACTCCAGCAGAGGGCAGAACTGAACATCCAACCATGCATGTGAACGGCAAACAACAAAGCACAGTGCCAAACAGCAGTGCTGCAGCAAAACAGCAAAATGCTAAATACACAAGTAGGTCTACACAACTCAAACAAAAGTGTAATGGAAAGCATACATGTGACAAAAATATGCCATGTCAAAATCAACACACAGATGTAGCTGTATATGTAAGACACAGCCAGTGGCCTAAATGGACCATACCTGAAAGCAATGTCGGTGCACATACACATGCCAATGACATGTCAGAATATTTGCACAAATCTAACACTACAGCTTTAAAAAAATATATCAGGCTGTACACATCAAGTTTAACAAAGTACACTGGTTATTTCTTGGGATTGGATGATGTGATACTATTATATATGAGCTCTGTTGGGCATTATTCCTTATTTTTCTGTCATTACTGAAAAAAAGTTTTGAAGTTTCCTTTTGTCTTCAGTGATCTTAAGACTGTACTCTGCTTTATTTTTTTTAATAGTGTTCTTTACTTCCTTGCAGTCATGTTTCAGTGTAATTTTAAGGTAGGAGGCTAGGGATTTCTTACAATTTTTCATTATGTCCTTCCTTTATTATACTGTTTATTAACACATGAGTTCCTCTAGAGAAGTTTATCCCTAATTTACCATTATATTTTGGGTGGATGGACGCTGACTTTTTTTGTACAGCTATTCAAGTCCTGCCAAGGACAGGAATGAATGCAGCAGCACTCTCGGATGAGTTCATTTGTGGAGAATCATTGGAAATTTATTCCTAACTTACTACGTGCAATGACTATATGTTTTATATCTAACATTTCTCAGTACTTATGTGCATGTCTATATTTTTTATATCGGCTGTATGTTTTTAAAGCTACTCACTGCATAGTTCTTAATAATTTTGTTTTTTTGCAACATGTAATGTATGTACAATAATTTCTTCTTTTGGAGCTTTTCTGCCCAGGCCTCCACTAAAAACAGGCTCTTCATAGCCCAGTGGACTTCCCCAGTCATCAAACTGAAATAAATAAATAGGTCATCTACAAGCTGAAGTTGTTTTACCCTTGAAAATTTTCTAAAGATGGTCTCTTATGGTGTTGGGATAGTACCATTAAGCCTGATAAAGGAGATGACTGATTTATGTTCAGATTTAAATATGAAAGTAACTTGAGATATATATCGTTACATAATCACCTCTTCTTGGGCTTATGCTGTTATATTACTCTAGGGGCAAAATTGAAAAAGGGAGGAATGCAGCATATGCACTAATTTGGGTGGCCACGATGGTGCAGTGGTTAGCGTTGCCACCTCACAGTAAGAGGTTCTCTGATTCAATCCTCAGCTGGGGTACCTTTTGTGCAGAGTCTGCATGTCATCCCTGTGGTCGTGTGGGTATCCCCCGGGTGCTTCGGTTTCCTCCCACATCCCAAAGACATGCTGTAGGTGGATTGGACACTCTAAATTGGCCCTAGGTGTGAGTGTGTGCATGTGTGTGACTTCTGTGGAAGGTTGGGCACTCGCCTGGCAACTCGACACCGTAAAACTCCACTGCCAATCATGAGCAGAGAGGTGATCCGCTGTGGTGACCCTCACCTGGAAAAGCCGAAAGAAGAAGCAGCAGCAGCATATGCACTAATTTCTGAAATGATATGTATACACATCACTGGTTCACAAGTCAGAAAGCAGGTACACTGAGCAGCAGCTCTGGTCTCCATGTATTTGGTAATGTTGCTATGTCAATGTACACATAAGACAAGCACACAACACAGGCCTTATGACAAAAGCATCTTAACTAAATGAATTGCATGAGATTTGCATAGGTTTAAATATAAAGGGACCTGGGTTTACATAGGATCACTGTACAGAAGGAAAAGTAACAAATCACTGGTAAATGTGAGGATAAAATTGTGTCCTACATTTACTAGTGGTATATCATAACATGCAGAACATCCAAAATCTCTTACAGTCAAGGCAGGAAGGCCAGTTTCCACTCATTCACCTTCAACTGCTTCAAGGCCGCATTAGGTGAAATGCTAATGGGGATAGAAATGTGAGGGACAACCTAGGTGGCCAGTAAAGAAAGATTAACAGAACAAAAAACATATAAAAAGTATAAATTATTAATCTGCTACATGTGGATAAAGACTGCGTCATATAGTTTAAATGTTATATAGTTACGATAATATTTCTCTGTTTATGTCTGGGATATCTACACAAGCTTTCTAGCTGACATTTATCTCACATATAAAATGTTAATAGCAGTTATCTAATCTCTTATTCTGTAAATGAGTAACACATGTATAAGAAATAGCACTTTTTCAATGCCATACCTAACAGCTGTTGCAATAGCTTTCATATAGAAAAATTATTATCCAGAATTATCCGGCAGTTTTACACTAGGGATCATTTTGATAATACTGAATAATCAACAACAGGATGTTAATTTTTCTATGCTGCTTTTACTGATTGTGGATAAAGTATGCAAATACTTTAATCATGAAGATCCATCCAAAGTGCTACAGTCTGCAAAGAACCACATTATAAATCATTTTAATTTAGAGCAAATTTGCAAAAGACTTTTCACCCTACCAAGAAAAGAGTCGAGTTCATTAGGATTAATAAATCAGTTGAGTCAGGAAGGAATAAATCTATATTAATGGGAAATACAACTGGGGCTTCTAAAAACTAGACAAAGTATTTAGACCCAAAGCATGGATGCCAAAACAAGTTCTTTCAAAAATGTAACTGCCAGAAGAAATACCACTAGAAATAAGGATATGACAAAATGCTTTGCAAGATGGTAAGGCCTCTTTGCACCTCCATCTTGGTGACTGCATTATGCTATAATGCCCAATTATTATATTCTAATTCTGTTGTTATAGTAACTTGTGTCAGATGGAGTAATTTGTTACAATAGAAAGTGAAGTACAGCACTTCTCCAAGAAACTGTACCCTCTTAATAATAACAATACAATAGTAATAGTAGGGATGTGGGGGATATGGGGATCTACATAAGACAATGTCTACCTGTTTCCTACATTCTATGTTTTATGAGTTCCTTGTCCAAGAAATTCTGGTGGGGGAATATGGGATCTGCATAAGACAGTGTCGGCCTGTCTGTTACGTTCTGTGTTTTGATGAGTTCATTGTCCAAGAACTTCTGATGGGAGGATATGGGGTTCTATATAAGGCAGTGTCTGCCTGTCTGTTATGTTCTATGTTTTGATGAGTACCTTGTCCAATAACATCTGATTGGGCACCTTTGCTTCAGCAGGCTATGTTTTAGGCAGGCTTGGTATGTCCATTGACTCATTATGCTCTATCAGTTTTTCCTAATCTTTTCAGCAGTCTACCTGTCTCTTACGTTCTATGTTTTGATGAGTTCCTTGACCAAGAACTTCTGGTGGGGGAATATGGGATCTGCATAAGACAGCGTCTGCCTGTCTGTTGCATTCTGTGTTTTGATGAGTTCCTTGTCCAAGAACTTCTGATGGGGGATATGGGATTCTATATAAGGCAGTGTCTGCCTGTCTGTTATGTTCTATGTTTTGATGAGTACCTTGTCCACGAACATCTGATTGGGCACTTTTGCTTCAGCAGGCTATGTTTTAGGCAGGCTTGGTATGTCCATTGACTCATTATGCTCTATCAATTCTTCCTAATCTTTTCAGCAGTTTTACAAATAGGGATTCACATACTGTACCTTCAGGCTAATATACTGCCTTTAGAAAACCTCTTGCTTCTTACTTTCTTTTCTAATTTAACCAAGAACCAGTTCAGCAAGGCTTCCTCGGTCCTAACAAAGGCAGCTTCCAATCACATAGGACACCAAAGTTAGAATTCCATAAAAAGAAACCACAAGTAAAATAACAATCCACTTTATTCCAACAGATTTAGCGCTTTCAGCGTTGTCGCCTCACAGCAAGAGGTTCTCCCGTTCGATTCTCGGCTGGAGTGCCTTCTGTGTGGAGTCTGCATGTCCTCCCTGCGGTCGAGTGGCATTCGAAAGACATGCGTGAATGGGCGTGCCTTTGTTGAAGGGTGGTCATCGGGCTGGCACCTCGGCACTATAAAAAATTGACTGCCAATCATTAGCGGACTGGAATTCCGCTGTGGCGACCCCTAACCGGGAAAAGCCGAAAAAAAAACAACAACAACATTTCCAAACAGGAAACTTCATCAGAATCTAGTAACATCATATCCTGTTCACCTTTTAAAACCATGATTTTCACCTCATTGGTTAAATCAGGACACATCACATTAATCACATCACCTTTATGCAACTATTGCATAACATTTAAAAAATGTATATATAAATAATTTCAAATCAAATACAAAAACTTAACAAACACAAAATGTTAATAAAATCTTGTAATATAATACAAAATGTGTATTTGTTATATAACACTAAAAA
This sequence comes from Protopterus annectens, assembly GCF_019279795.1. Taxonomy (NCBI): domain Eukaryota; kingdom Metazoa; phylum Chordata; order Ceratodontiformes; family Protopteridae; genus Protopterus; species Protopterus annectens. The sequence goes on along the minus strand of NC_056729.1, from coordinate 1,161,978,686 downwards.
AAATTATATTATTTCAAAACCCCATGTAAATGTGTATGAATATTAAATATATGTATATATGTATTTTTCTATTTAATACTCTAATATTCTTTTTTTCTTAACAGTTATAAAAAAAAAAAAACATCATTTTTTCACTGTTTTACAAGGTGTCAGCCCTTAATTTTAGGGCTGGAGTCAGTGAAATGTGGTCATTAAGTCCTGTAAATACACATGCATCCAACCGCAGTTGCCATATTAATTCTCTGAATTCTAGTCTAGTTTGTCAGTCCCCTCCCCTCTCTTGTGGTTTTATCATTTCCATCTGTTGGTAGGACTAGATGTAGCAATTACCTGCAATTCACTGCCTTCTGTTGGTGATCGAGGTACTGCTGCCACCTGCAGAGTATTGTAATCTGTAGGTAAGATTAGGTTCTGCAAGCAGCAGCTCTCAGTACTGCTCCACCTGCTGGTAGACTAGGTACTACAGTCACTGACAGTACAGCTTCACCTGTTAGTGGGAATGTGTACTGCAGTCCACTGCAGTACTTCTTAGTCTGTTAGTGAAAATAGATACTACAGTTGCCTGCAATACAGTTCCACCCATTGATGGGACTAGGTACTGCTAAGGCCAACAGTGCAAATCCATCTTTTGATTTCTCCAAATGCTTAGGTATTTTACATGCCTTGATGGGAATGGACCACATTCCTAAGTCAGGGCATGATTAAAGTTCATGCAATCATTATTGCTTCAGTCTTTGACTTTAGCTAATAGTGCTTAGCATTCACAATGTGTCCAGAATATTCTCCTTTTGCAATTGATATCCAGTTACATCTATTGGTAGACTATCTAAATACAATTTTAAATTATTTTTATTAGTCCTCTTGCTTCTACTTTGATTGGAATTGCCTGGGTATCTTTCTTCCACTTTGCTCTCATTTTTGCCTGCAAATCCTGTTGTTTCAGACTTTGTCTCTTGTACAAAGGACACCATAATTATCAGGTGTAGCTATTTGAATGATAAATGCTACATTTGCATTTTTCTTCCACTACTATATCCGGTTCTCCTGTATCTATTTTTTTTAACTTTGGTATTGGGTGATCCCATATGGTCTGAAGTAAGTCATTTTCAATAATGCTTTTTGGTTCATGTTTCAGTTGCTTCTCAGCTACTTATATATTGTAGAATTTGAAAATCCGCAATGAAATAGTTTTGCCCCTCTATTGTGTCCTTCATTTTTATAGACCGTCAGGAGTGAGTGCCTCATATCCAGCAAAGACATGTGCAACTCTTTCAAGTTCTGTTTACAGTGCCAGTGTTTATATGTTTCTCCCACTATTCCTCTAGACTTTGTAAACCAATAATCCATTCCAGAGATAACAGAATGAACATGTTAATAAAATGAAGCTTTGAGCACAATGCTCTTCCTCAATGTGAGCAAATTACTATAAAAACACAGACTTTAAATACTAGCATCAGCAAATCACAGCAGACTAATTCAATAATTAAATAATTCAGTCAACTTCAAATAAGTAGCGCCAACTTACAAATAAATATTAAAATAAATACATAAATATTTATTATTTATGCATAAGCATAAAAGCAATATAAATTCAAACATCTATATTTTATAAGATTTAAGCCTCAGCACAGGTTTAATACGAAGACTTGCATTTAAACCAGGAAATATATCAGTGTGAAGCACAGAAATCCATTTATAATCAGCACATTCTGTCACTATAGCAATGTCACCATATTCTGGTCGGCTTAGTTACTACACCTGCCTGCAGTACAGCCCCCACATGCTGGTGAGACTAGGTACTGTAGCCAACTGGAGTGCAGTGCCACCTGCTGCTAGGAATAAGCACTTCAGCTGCAGGGCAGCAGCATATGCTGGAGGTACTAGGTACTGTAGCATTAGAGTACCACCACCTGCTGATTGGACTAGATACTGAAGCTTCAGAGCAGTGCCATCTTCTGGTATAAATTGGCAGTCCAGTTCCACCAGTTTTTGGACTCAGTTCTACAGCTGCTTAAAGTACACAACCACCTACTGGTGGAGCTCGGTACTGCAGCTGCCTGCTGGTGGGACTCAGTACTGCAGCTAGTTACAGTACATCAACCAGCAAGTGTATATGTACTGAGGGTGGCAAGAGTGATGCATCCCACCAGTAAGTGGCTCTACATTGTAGGCAGCTGCAGTGCCATGTCTCACTAGCAGGTGGCACTGCATTGTAGCTAGCAGTGGTCCTATGTTCTACCAGGAGTTGATGCTGAACTGCAGCAGACTGCAGCACCTAGTCCCACCACCATGCGGTGTTGAACTTCAGCCAGTTGTAGTAACTAGTCCACCAGCAGATATTGCAGTACCTAGTACCATCAGCAGATGATGGAAACAGCTGGCTGGAGGTGGCAATGTGTTGTAGTCAGCTGAGTTACCAATTACTACCTGCAGCTGGACTGGCAAGTCCCACCAAGATGTGACATTGCACTGTAGACACCTGAAGTACTGAGTCTCACCAGCAGGTAGGACTTCACTGAAGATGACTACAGCACTATTTCCCACCAGCATGTGGTACACTACAGCAATAGTCTCAGTATCAAGTCCCACCAAGTGGTGACACTGTATTGCAATCCATTGCAGTACCACGTCCCATCAAAAGATCATGCTGAAATACAGCTGATGGCAGTTCCAAATCCCACCATCATGTGAAACTGGAATGCAGCTGGCTGTATTGACTACCACAAGCAGTAGGTGCTGCACTGCAGCTGGATACTCTAGTCTGATAAGCAGTTGACACCAACTGCAGCACCTCATCCCACCAGCATTTGGTAATGTACTGCAGCCACCGGCATTACTGAGTCTTGCTACCAGGTGCTCCTGTAGTGTAGCCAAGGGCAGTACGGAGTCTAACCAGCAAGTGTCACAGTACATCAGCTAGTAGTGTTTCCTAGTACTTCCAGTAGGTGGGATTGTACTGCAGCTGGCTACAGTACCTAGTGCCACTAGTGGGTGTTGCTGCACCTCAGTGGGTGGCACTGTACATCAGACAGCTGCAGTACCTAATCCCATCAGTGGGTGGCTCTATACTGCAGACTTCTGCACTACTGAGTGCCATCACTGGGTGGCACTGTCCTGCAGCACACTGCAATAATGAGTTCCACCAGCAGGTGTGGATATCACTGAAATACTGAGTCCCATGAGCAGGTGACCCTGTATGTCACGAGTTGCACTGCCAATTCTCACAGCCAGTGGTAGTGTACTACAATTGGCTCTTTACTGACCCCCACAACCAGGTGACACTTTATTACACAATGGAGTAGCTAAGCCCATGAGCCAGACCATCATTAGATTGTGAATACACCATCTCTATGACTATTAAAGCAACAAGTCCTTCTGATAGACATACAGCTTTCCACTTAGTATACTTTGCACTGACAGTGACCCACAAGAATGAAAAAACAAACCAGAGCTTGCTGTGAGCACTAAAGATAAAGCCCTGGAATTGCTTTCTGTGTACTGTGGTACTGCCCCCTTCAGCTGTGCATCCAATCACAGGTCTTTAGGGAGTGCCCATGCATGGTGATGTCAAAGGGCGTTAGAGGCATGATGGAGTGTCTTGGACCCCATGTGGGATGTTTACTTTCTGATTTCCTTAAAGGAAATTAATGTGTATATACATATATATATATATATATATATATATATATATATATGTATAAATATATATATACATATATATGTATAAATATATATATACATATATATATATATATATATATATATGTATGTATATATATATATATATATATATATATATATGTATGTATATATATATATATATATATATATATATATATATATATATATATATCTTTATTCACTGTAGATTGCACCCTAGATAGGTCAGTTCCCAGGTCAATTGCCTCTCCCACCAAGTCAATTGCCTCTCGCCCCACCCTTGCTATGCTACTGCAGTCCATTGCAGTACCAAGTTCCACCAGCAGGTGGTAATTTACTGTAGATGGTTGTAGTACCACGTCACAGCAGAAGGTGGAGCTGTACTGTACTTTGTGTAGTACCAAGTCTCACGAGATGGTGGTTTGTGCAGCAGCCAGCTGCAGTACCGAATCCCAAAAGCAGATGCTGTTGCACTACAGCCTGCTGCATGGCCTAGTTCACCAGCAAGTGGCACTGTACTGCAGTACCTATTCACACTAGTACATGGTGCTTTACTGACATGTTGAGTCTTACCAGTAGGGAATGTGCATTGCAGGTGACTGAAGTACTGAGTACACCATGAGTTGGTGCTTTGCTGCAGCTGGCGGCTGTACCAAGCCGATTAGCAGTTGCTGCAGTACTGGAGGCAGCTGCAATAACTTCTACAATGTGGTGCTTCATTACAGATAGTTAAAGCACCGAGTCCAACCATCAGGTGCTGCTGTACTGCAGACAGCAGCAGTACCTAGTCCCACAAGCAGGTGGGGTTATATTGCAGGCAGGTTTAGTAACTAGTCCCTCCATCAGGTTGTGCACCTTGTCCCACCATCAGGTGCTGCTGTGCTACACCTAGTCTCACAGGCATCTGGGAGTATACCACAGGCAGGTGCAGTGGTGTAGCAGTTTGCATTGTTGCCTCACAGCAAGAGGGTCTCTGGTTTGATTCTTGGCTTTGGTTCCTTCTGCACAGTGTCTACATGTCCTCCCTGCATTCATGTGGATTTCCTCAGGGTGCTCCAGTTTCCTCCCACATTACAAAGATTTGCAACTGGAGCATTTCTCCCTGGGCCTGTGCTGAAGATTGGCTCTTTCCAAGTTGGACTTTTCCAGTAAACAAATGTTAAATAAATAAATAAATATATTAGTTTCACCATCAGATTGTGCACCTAGTCCCACCAGCATGTGGTGCTCAACTGCAGGTGTCTGCCACAAGTATTTGGCCCCATAGAGAAGTGAGTTTTGAAAGTGATAGGATGTACTTCTGTGCAGCTAAACTAATAAGGACTAGAATGTTAGTACAAAAGTGTGCAGTAAAAAAGATAAGGAAAGGAACAAGTAGAATCATCATCTTCTTTCGGCTGTTCCCGTTAGGGGTCACCGCAGTGGATCATTAGAATGCTACCATGAAATCCTTGAATAGAGAACACTCTAAAGCAACTAAGATAAGAAGCATCAGTGTTAGAAGAGTATAGAAAAGGGAAGAGATCATGAAAAGTCTTCAAAAGACAGATGTGATAAAAACAACACACAATGCTAAAGGAGACTAGGATTTATTATCATACACTATTTCCAGTACTAAACTACAAATATCAGCACAAGCAGAAAGACTTAGAATGGGTGCAGACAAATTAAATAGAAAAGTTCAAGTTTGTTGGTGATCCAAAAAGGTTTTGTGGAGAATTAGGAAATAAAAGAAGAGGAATAGCAACACCACCAAAAAATGCAATATATACATTTAGGTGAAGTGTTTATGAAGACCCTGTTGAACGTAACAATGATGCTGAATGTGTATAACGAAACTCAAATACAGAGGATGTGAAATGGGGTGAAGTGGCAGGGAAATCAGGCGAAACTGCTGTCTGTAAAATCCATAACACAGATGGACTACATAGCTTCTAGCAAATTAACATCCTTAAACCACCAGCTTCTCTTGTAGACCCTTACCTTACTCTTTCGGTAGGATCTGTTCTTGCCTCGTCATCTGGCTAAGGATATAAACTTTCAATCATATTAGTTATAACCTCTATAAAGGATCACTCTTCTTATCCATCTTTCATCTCCTCCATTGATTTTTCTATATTTTGAAAACAGAATTTTTTTCTATGAATCATTGCTGTATTATCAGTGTTTATGTACCTGTGTTTTTCTTTTATTCTGTGCTTATAGTGTATAACACTAGAGCTGTGACCTTCTACTTCTGATAACTATACATACATGATGATAATGACCAGGCTCTCTCACCACGGAATAGTAGAAACTCTTAACACAGTCAGTGAACGACTCAAAGTTCATAAAAAGTCAGCATGAACCAGTCAACAAGGCAAAAACAGTTCCTTTCCTTTTGTAGTAATGAATCCAGTATGTAGACACAAAAGAACTTTAATGGGTAAGCGCTTTCGCGTAGTCACCACTACGCTTCATCAGACAGTACAAATAACATTTCTAGCACATCTATTTATACAAGTAAGTAAGAAAAAGGCGCCAAATTAAAACCAATAAATTGTGCAATTTATCAATTAGATAATTAATTAATTAAAAACTTTAAGTTGATGGATAGGCTTAGAAAGGACTCAAAATTCTGAGGTAGGCAAAATTGTTTACAAACAGTTTTCCAGCTAATGTTCAAAACTGCAGCATAATGCTGGCAACGAGTGAATAGATAAAAGACTGAATGGATAAATAACTGCATGAATAACCCATCGTATATAAATAGAAATATAGAAAAGCACAATAAATACTCCTAATAAAAACTCCTAATAAAAACAGACCAGCAAACAAATGCACATGGTGAAACAAAGTAAATTAAGTTTAAAACAAAGTAATGTGGTGTGATGAGAGTAGATGAACATTAGTAAATACCTAATACAAATAAATAAATATAGTTATTTATGTAAATAATCAGTCATCTATATATTTATTTATTCATATATAATAACCTGGTGAATGTAAAATAAACTTAATGATATGAAAATTCAATATTTGATGTGCAAAATCAGATAAAGTACATGCATATATATGTACAAAATTAATTTAATGAACTAATGCACATATATTTGAATTATTAAAAATTAACCATTATAAATATTGAACAATATAAATATAAATAAATAAATAAATACTATATATAAATAAGTGAATGAATAGAAATAAGTATAAAAATGTAAACATGATGAAATGTATTGTTAAAAAATGTTGTACTAGAATATAGAATAAAATATAGAAGTTTGAAATTTTGGTAGATCATATTTGTATGAAAGTTAATATACGTAAGAATAATTATAAACTAGAGACTAAAGGATAGAATTATAAAAATTAATGACTAAACATCATAAAAATCAGTGCTGGGAGCTTATCTAGCTTCCAAAACAGGTTTGATCGAAACTTGGTTATTAATGCCAGGAGGTATATGTGCAGCCAGTCTCAAGATCCATTTTAGTTCCTTGTTATTCAACAATAACAAATTATCTCCACATCTCTTATTAAATGTAACTATTTCTAATACCATGAACTCAAAGTCATGAAGGGGGTATTCCATGATATGTTTCGCTAAAGCATTTAAGTCGTTCTTCTTGCGAATATCATATAAGTGGCCATATATCCTGTCTTTTAGGCATCTTTTAGTAAGGCCAACATAAAAAGCTGAACAATTCTTACAGGTGGCAAGATAAACAAGGTTCTTGGTACAACAGTTAGCAAAGAACTTTGGTTGAAAAATAAAATTCAATGTAGGGTGTTGGAACTCCGTCCTTTTTGAAATGGAACCACATCTTTTACAGTTATAACAAGGAAACGTGCCTCTCTTATGGCTAAATAGTAAGGATGGGGTTTCAACTGTGCTTTTGTCATTACATAATATTTGTTTTAAATTCAAACTGTTTTTAAACATAAAATGAGGCCTGTCCCCTACTAATTGCTTGACAAGGGGATCTATAATCAGTATTTTCCAGTTATTACAGAAAATCCTCTTAATGTCATTAACAATACTCGTGTAATTTAAAATTACAGATACAATTTCATTGTGTCCAATAAAATTTTTTCTTTTCCTGGTGCATATATGCTGATTCTCTGACAATGTATTATCAATTATGTTACTTCTAATGGCTGAGACTAGACCTGGATCATATCCTCTCTCCCTGAATAACCTTTCTAAACGGTCTGCTTCAAAGTGTAAAATATGAGTGTCATTGCAGAGTCTTTTTATTCTAATAAATTGACTCTTTATGATGCCAGGGAAGACATATCTGGGATGCATACTATCAAAAGTTAAGAGAGTATTCCTCCAGGTTGGTTTCCTATACAATGTAGAACTAATAGTACCATCATTGGTAATATTTATTGTCACATCCAGAAAATTTATAGAGTTAGAAGAACATTCCATAGTGAAACGTAGAAAAGTGGATGTGCTTTCAAGGTAACTTAAGAACTTTCTAAAGTCAATCTCAGTGCCTTCCCATATAATGAAAATATCATCCACAAAACGCTTATATACTTTTATCTGTGCAAACAGGGGGTGGGTGAATAGGCATAGACGTTCCCATGCTAAAACAACCAAGTTGGAATAGGTGTTAGCACACGGGGTGCCCATTGCCACCCCCCATTTCTGTAGATAGTATTCATTCAAAAACATGAATACATTGTTATTTAAAACTACATCTAGTAGTTGGCCTACAAGTAGCTGCCTGTCACTTGTAAAAGATGTTTCTGTCACTAGTATGTCTCTTACGGCTTCAATACCCAAATCATTGGGAATTGATGTGAAAAGATTTTTCACATCTAGGGTTATAAGGATGTATTCATGTTGATCAATGTCTAAATGTATTTCTGATAGACAGTCTAGCAGGTGATATGTATCTTTTAAAATGGTCGTAAAGGAATCAACCACTGGTCTGAGTAAGAACTCTATAAAACTGGAAATATTAGCTGTCACCCAGTGATCACCTGACACTATGGGTCTAAGTGGGATAGGATGTGTGTTTTTATGAATTTTCGGGAGTCCCTTGATGATGGGTATAGTGGGGTTGTCTATCAGTAGGTATCCATACATTTCTTCACTGATTTGTCTGCACATAAGTAGATCATATAATGTGTTATGTACATTCTTAATAATTATATTAACATCATATAACTTCAATTTTGCATAGGTTATGTCATCATTAAGCATAGAGCACATATTGGAATTGTAATCAGATGTGTTTAGAACAAACAGTTCTTCTTCAACTATACATACATTGTATCTCTGCATTGTAAAATACTGATGTTTATTATCCATTTTTATGCACTTTTATTTTTTTATTTTTATTTCTGTATTATTTCTGTATAACAACTAATATTACTATGGAGCTTTTCTCCCTGGGCCTCCACTGAAAAAGGGCTGCACAGCTCAGTCGGACAAAGCTGGTTAACAAATGTAAAATAAATAAAAATAACATGTTTACACAAGAATTTGGCCATGAGTAAAAAATAAATGATATGTACATCCTGAACAGACACATCTCTGCATAACACCAGGAAAAAAATAGTCCTCCTTAAGACTGATCCAAAGATCTATAACCCAGTAAATTGCTTCTGACTTTATATAAATTATACACTGGAAATCATGCAGACAGAGTTCATATGCATTCAGAAAAAAAAAAAACGGATTATGGCAATACAAAAAAATGTTAATAAAAGCAGACTAGACAGAAAAAAAAGATGAATGATTTTCAAGTAAAGCAGACAAATAATATAGAGCTACAGAGGAAATCTGAGAATGTCATGGATAGATTACAAAAAAGCATTCGACAGAATCCCACTTTCATGTATAAAAGAATGCTTACAAATGCGAAAGACAAATGCTACATTGATTAGTTATACTGCAGTGACTACGAAACAGTGGCAAACCAGTTTTCAGCTAAAACATGACTAAGGGCAAATTATAATCTCAGAGATAAAAACTCAAAGGGGGATACCCCAAAATGATTCTTTGTTGCTGCTGCTGTTTTGTTTTACCCGTAACCCATTAAGTTTTCACTTTGTTTCAGCTTAGCTCCCAGGAACCAAACTTGTTGAAAGACATCTCAACTGTTTTTTGTGAATAATTTCAAATTGTAGTTCATTTAATGAGCATCTGAAAGTACAACTACAAACAAAACTTTCTCAAATTATGTAAGAATGACATTTGGTCTTGTGCAAAGGCAACACTGAAAAAAAAGAAAGCTTCAGCACCAAAAAATATCAACTCAGGACAGGACTGTGATATAAAGGAACTTGAGCAGGAGGGGGTTTATAAGTACTTGAGAACAGAAGAAGGGTTGGCAATAAAGCATGAACAAATGTGAGCAAAGCTTAATAAGGGATAGTTCAGGAAACAGAAGTTAATAGTGAAAACTGCCTTGACATGTAAGAGAAAACTTCAAGCTATAAATCATTTTGCTGTAACTTTCAGCTTTGGTGTGATTGAACAACCCCAAACAGCATTGAATCAGTTGTACAACAAAACAAATAAAATGCTTTGTGCTTGTGAAATGATATACATAACCCAGTGCATACCATCATTATATATGCCTCACTCTGAAGAAGGCATCAACCTTGTTGAAATTGACTACATGTATGTTTCTGCAACCATGTGACTGAATAGACATGTTTGCCTATTTAAGCAGATATATTTTGGAACAGAATGAGATATTACTTTAAAGCAGAAGTGAATGAGAACCAGAGAGCAACTGAAAGTGATAAGTGGGAAAAAAAGGACATGGAGAAAACTAGAAAGTACATAGTGAAAATATAGAAGACTCCTAGAATAGCTTCATATTGACTAAAATTTGACATATGAATGGCTAGGGAGAGGTGTATTGAAACCAGATTATGAAAGAATAATAACGGCAGCCTGGATACGGGACTACATAATGCTAATTTTGATGACTTGAAAGAAAGTGGGAGAAGGAGACACATGCAGGTTCTGTAAAACAGACCTGGAAAGAATTGCACATGTTGCTTGGTACAATGCACTCATGGCAGAGGGTCTATATACCGAAAGGTATAATAAAGTGGGAAAACCGTTGCAGTGAGGATCATGCAAACAGTACAATACTGAAGTAGCTGACAAATATTGAAAACAAGACCATATAGTAATCCAAAAAAGGCATACAAATGTAGTGCTAATTATTGTAACTGCTACACACAGCAATAATAGTATCTTACATACTGGAAACCAGAGTGTTAAAAAGGCCAAAACGGGAGCAATGTGGAAGAAAGATGCGCAGACACTATCACTAGTAGTAGGAGCAGCAGGAATACTAATACTTAGGATGCTAACAATACATGTACCCCATGCTAACAATACGGATAACCCCATGCTAACAATACGTGTAACCCCATGCTAACAATACGGATAACCCCATGCTAACAATACATGTAAGCCCATGCTAACAATATGGGTAACCCCATGCTAACAATACGGGTAACTCGATGCTAACAATATGTGTAACCCCATGCTGATAATACGGGTAACCCCATGCTAACAATACATGTAACCCCATGCTGACAATACGTGTAACCCCATGCTAACAATACGTGTAACCCCATGCTGACAATATGTGTAACCCCATGCTAACAATATGTGTAACCCCATGCTTACAATACGTGTAACCCCCATGCTAACAATACATGTAACCCCGTGCTAACAATACATGTAACCCCGTGCTAAAAATATATGTAACCCCATGCTAACAATATGTGCAACCCCATGCTGACAATACGTGTAACCCTATGCTGACAAATCATGTAACCCCATGCTAACAATACGTGTAACCCCATGCTAACAATACATGTAACCCCATACTAACAATACATGTAACCCTGTGCTAACAATACGTGCAACCCCATGCTAACAATACGTGTAACCCCAGGCTAACAATATGTGTAACCCCATGCTAACAATACAGATAACCCCATGCTAACAATACATGTAACCCCATGCTAACAATACATGTAACCCCGTGCTAACAATATGTGTAACCTCATGCTAACAATACATGTAACCCCGTGCTAACAATACGTGCAACCCCATGCTAACAATATATGTAACCCCATGCTAACAATACATGTAACCCCGTGCTAACAATACGTGCAACCCCATGCTAACAATATATGTAACCCCATGCTAACAATATGTGTAACCCCATGCTAACAATACGGATAACCCCATGCTAACAATACATGTAACCCCATGCTAACAATACGTGCAACCCCATGCTATCAATATGTGTAACCCCATGCTAACAATACGTGTAACCCCATGCTAACAATACGGATAACCCCATGCTAACAATACATGTAACCCCATGCTAAAAATACATGTAACCCCGTGCTAACAATACGTGTAACCTCATGCTAACAATACATGTAACCCCATGCTGACAATACGTGTAACCCCATGCTAACAATACGTGTAACCCCATGCTAACAATACATGTAACCCCATGCTAACAATACATGTAACCCTGTGCTAACAATACGTGCAACCCCATGCTAACAATATATGTAACCCCATGCTAACAATACGTGTAACCCCATGCTAACAATACGGATAACCCCATGCTAACAATACATGTAACCCCATGCTAACAATACGTGCAACCCCATGCTATCAGTATGTGTAACCCCATGCTAACAATACGTGTAACCCCATGCTAACAATACGGATAACCCCATGCTAACAATACATGTAACCCCATGCTAACAATACATGTAAGCCCATGCTAACAATACGTGCAACCTCATGCTAATAATACATGTAACCCCATGCTAACCATACATGTAACCCCATGCTAACAATACATGTAACCCTGTGCTAACAATACGTGCAACCCCATGCTAACAATACGTGTAACCCCAGGCTAACAATATGTGTAACCCCATGCTAACAATACAGATAACCCCATGCTAACAATACATGTAACCCCATGCTAACAATACATGTAACCCCGTGCTAACAATACGTGTAACCTCATGCTAACAATACGGATAACCCCATGCTAACAATACATGTAACCCCATGCTAACAATACGTGCAACCCCATGCTATCAGTATGTGTAACCCCATGCTAATAATACGTGTAACCCCATGCTAACAATACGGATAACCCCATGCTAACAATACATGTAACCCCATGCTAACAATACATGTAAGCCCATGCTAACAATACGTGCAACCTCATGCTAATAATACATGTAACCCCATGCTAACAATACGTGTAACCCCATGCTAACAATACGGGTAACCCCATGCTAACAATACCTGCAGCCCCATGCTAACAATACATGTAACCCCATAGTAACAATACGTGTAACCCCATGCTAACAATATGTGTAACCCCATGCTAATAATACAGTTAACCCCATGCTAACAATACGGGTAACCCCATGCTAACAATACATGTGACCCCATGCTAACAATACAGATAAGCCTATGCTAACAATACATGTAACCCCATGCTAACAATACAGTTAACCCCATGCTAACAATACATGTAACCCCATGCTAACAATACGGGTAACCCCATGATAACAATACGGGTAACCCAATGCTAACAATACGTGTAACCCCATGCTGACAATACAGTTAACCCCATGCTAACAATACATGTAACCCCATGCTAACAATACGGGTAAACCCATGCTAACAATACGGGTAACCCAATGCTAACAATACGTGTAACCCCATGCTGACAATACGGGTAACCCCATGCTATCAATATGGGTAACCTGATGCTAACAATACGTGTAACCCCATGCTGACAATATGGGTAACCCCATGCTAACAATATGTGTAACCCCATGCTAACAATACGTGTAACCCCATGCTAACAATACGTGTAACCCCATGCTAACAATACGGGTAACCCCATGCTGACAATACGGGTAACCCCATGCTAACAATGCGTGTAACCCCATGCTGACAATACGTGTAACCCCATGCTAACAATATGTGTAACCCCATGCTAACAATACGTGTAACCCCATACTAACAATACAGGTAACCCCATGCTAACAATACATGTAACCCCATGCTAACAATATGGGTAACCCCATGCTAACAATACATGTAACCCCATGCTGACAATACGGGTAACCCCATGCTAACAATACATGCAACACCATGCTGTCAATACGTGTAACCCCATGCTAACAATACGTGTAACCCCATGCTAACAACATGTGTAACCCTATGCTAACAATATGTGTAACCCCATGCTAACAATACGTGTAACCCCATGCTAGCAATACATCTAACCCCATGCTAACAATACATGTTACCCCATGATAACAATACATGTAACCCCATGCTAATAATACATGTAACCCCATGCTAACAATACGGGTAACCTCATGCTAACAATATGTGTAACCCCATGCTAACAATACGTGTAACCCCATGCTAACAATATGGGTAACCCCATGCTAACAATACATGTAACCCCATGCTGACAATATGGTTAACCCCATGCTAACAATACATGTAACTCCATGATGACAATATGTGTAACCCCATGCTAACAATACGTGTAACCCCATGCTAACAATACATGTAACCCCATGCTGACAATACGTGTAACCCCATGCTAACAATATGTGTAACCCCATGCTGACAATATGTGTAACCCCATGCTGACAATATGTGTAACCTCATGCTAACAATATGTGTAACCGCATGCTAACAATACATGTAACCCCATGCTGACAATACGTGTAACCCCATGCTGACAATATATGTAACCCCGTGCTAACAATACATGTAACCCCGTGCTAACAATACGTGCAACCCCATGCTAACAATATATGTAACCCCATGCTAACAATACGTGTAACCCCATGCTAACAATACGGATAACCCCATGCTAACAATACATATAACCCCATGCTAACAATACGTGCAACCCCATGCTATCAATATGTGTAACCCCATGCTAACAATACATGTAACCCCATGCTAACAATACGGATAACCCCATGCTAACAATACATGTAACCCCATGCTAATAATACATGTAACCCTGTGCTAACAATACGTGTAACCTCATGCTAACAATACATGTAACCCCCATGCTGACAATACGTGTAACCCCATGCTAACAATACGTGTAACCCCATGCTAACAATACATGTAACCCCGTGCTAACAATACATGTAACCCTGTGCTAACAATACCTGCAACCCCATGCTAACAATATATGTAACCCCATGCTAACAATACGTGTAACCCCATGCTAACAATACGGATAACCCCATGCTAACAATACATGTAACCCCATGCTAACAATACGTGCAACCCCATGCTATCAGTATGTGTAACCCCATGCTAATAATACGTGTAACCCCATGCTAACAATACGGATAACCCCATGCTAACAATACATGTAACCCCATGCTAACAATACATGTAAGCCCATGCTAACAATACGTGCAACCTCATGCTAATAATACATGTAACCCCATGCTAACAATACGTGTAACCCCATGCTAACAATACGGGTAACCCCATGCTAACAATACCTGCAGCCCCATGCTAACAATACATGTAACCCCATAGTAACAATACGTGTAACCCCATGCTAACAATATGTGTAACCCCATGCTAATAATACAGTTAACCCCATGCTAACAATACGGGTAACCCCATGCTAACAATACGTGTGACCCCATGCTAACAATACAGATAAGCCTATGCTAACAATACATGTAACCCCATGCTAACAATACAGTTAACCCCATGCTAACAATACATGTAACCCCATGCTAACAATACGGGTAACCCCATGATAACAATACGGGTAACCCAATGCTAACAATACGTGTAACCCCATGCTGACAATACAGTTAACCCCATGCTAACAATACATGTAACCCCATGCTAACAATACGGGTAAACCCATGCTAACAATACGGGTAACCCAATGCTAACAATACGTGTAACCCCATGCTGACAATACGGGTAACCCCATGCTATCAATATGGGTAACCTGATGCTAACAATACGTGTAACCCCATGCTGACAATATGGGTAACCCCATGCTAACAATATGTGTAACCCCATGCTAACAATACGTGTAACCCCATGCTAACAATACGTGTAACCCCATGCTAACAATACGGGTAACCCCATGCTGACAATACGGGTAACCCCATGCTAACAATGCGTGTAACCCCATGCTGACAATCGTGTAACCCCATGCTAACAATATGTGTAACCCCATGCTAACAATACGTGTAACCCCATACTAACAATACAGGTAACCCCATGCTAACAATACATGTAACCCCATGCTAACAATATGGGTAACCCCATGCTAACAATACATGTAACCCCATGCTGACAATACGGGTAACCCCATGCTAACAATACATGCAACACCATGCTGTCAATACGTGTAACCCCATGCTAACAATACGTGTAACCCCATGCTAACAACATGTGTAACCCTATGCTAACAATATGTGTAACCCCATGCTAACAATACGTGTAACCCCATGCTAGCAATACATCTAACCCCATGCTAACAATACATGTTACCCCATGATAACAATACATGTAACCCCATGCTAATAATACATGTAACCCCATGCTAACAATACGGGTAACCTCATGCTAACAATATGTGTAACCCCATTCTAACAATACGTGTAACCCCATGCTAACAATATGGGTAACCCCATGCTAACAATACATGTAACCCCATGCTGACAATATGGTTAACCCCATGCTAACAATACATGTAACCCCATGATGACAATATGTGTAACCCCATGCTAACAATACGTGTAACCCCATGCTAACAATACATGTAACCCCATGCTGACAATACGTGTAACCCCATGCTAACAATATGTGTAACCCCATGCTGACAATATGTGTAACCCCATGCTGACAATATGTGTAACCTCATGCTAACAATATGTGTAACCGCATGCTAACAATACATGTAACCCCATGCTGACAATATGTGTAACCCAATGCTAGCAATACGGGTAACCCCATGCTAACAATACGTGTAACCCCATGCTAACAATATGGGTAACCCCATGCTAACAATAGGGGTAACCCCATGCTGACAATATGTGTAACCCCGTGCTAACAATATGGGTAACCCCATGCTAACAATACCGGTAACCTCATGCTAACAATACGTGTAACCCCATGCTAACAATACGTGTTACCCCATGCTAAAAGTACGTGTAACCGCATGCTAACAATATGTGTAACCCCATGCTAAATACAGAAAAGTGACATAGAAGGGAAATAGTAGAACAGGTTAACAGCTTCAAGTATCTGGGAAGGGTGGTTGAGGAGAAGAGAAGTCTGAATAATGAGGTCAAAGCTAGAATCAGAGGAGCTGCAGCCATCTAGCTCAAAATGCTAGGGGTAGTAGCTGAAAAGTAAGATGTACAAAACAGTGGTGTGACCAGTACTGCTGTTTGGTACAGAAATCTGAGCAGTAAAGGCAGAGCAGTTAAGGAAGGTAGAGATGATGGAGATGAAGTGCCTGAGACAGACAGTAGGACAGACACTATGGAACAGACAAAGAAATGAGGACATTAGAGGAGAAATCACAGTAGCTCTAATTGCAGAAAAAGTCAAAGAGAACAGATTGCAGTCATTCAGGCACATGTCCAGAAAAGCAAAAGACAACCTAGTGAAGAAGATTTGCATGGACAGCAGGAAAGCAAGAAGAAATGGGAGCATCCAGGAAAGACGTGGATGGATTGCATGAGAGAAGACCTGTGACAGTCAAGTATTAGTTCTGAAGAAGGTAGGAGAGTGACATTGAATAGAGAAAGATGGAAACAGTTGACATGATAGACAAATCCCATGTAAACAAAATGGAAACAGGGGGTTGATGGTGATAATAATGAGGTGAGACTGCATAGACTGTTCACTGCCTGAACTGTTATGTTTGTTTGTCTGCTACCAAAATCTCTCATAAGTTCATAGGTTCATAATTTCTTAATATACATGCCACCCAAAAAGTTTAGTGGGCAGACTTGTCACCCTATTCAAAGACGACCATACTATTTACAACAGTAATAAATGTGTGGTTATCCATCTGATTATCAAAAGGAACTTGACAGAGACCAATGGAGTACATAGCTTTAAATGCAAGGGGAGCTTGTTTTATAGGTAAGGGAGTCTTTGCATGAGAAACCTATCTCTCTAAGATGTCTTACTTATGTTGCAATGAAGACTGCAGTCACTGTGGTGAGTGTTTTTAGTGCTACCAGAAGTATAGTAGAACAGATTCTTTCATAGCTCAGAAGGCAAGGTAGAGATCACAGTGTTGGAGCTGTTATGACACAGAGAAAATTGAGAGAGATTTTAGTCCTTCTGGATGGCTAAGTTTTTAGAGAGAAAATGTAACAGTTGAGTTGAGTGATGTGTTTTGAGAAGCACATTCCAAATGGTGCATTGTATTCTATGATTGGTCTGATAAGAGACAAACAGAGAAAGATTATGACATCCTTGGACATTGGAGATATACCTTTGGTAAGTATTTAATTATAACTTATACTTAATAAATGGAAGATAGTTAATTGTTGAAGAACATACCTAAATATCTCATGACTGTGTTGATCTTAACTGGAGTCCTATTATGTGGTAATCAATAAGATAGACCTGTTTTTCAAAAGCAACTACAGCACATATTTGAAGCTGTGTTGGTTCTGGAAAGCCTCTTTTGTTAGACACAAATACATGAACTGGTATCAATAATAGTGTGCCATTTAGTCATTGTCGAACTTGGATTGCCATGGACTTTTTATATCTGATTCCACTTCACAGAAGGGACCAAGATCAGTGCCTTGGGATTGCCATTACTAAAACATCTTTTAGCCGAGACAGTGCCACCAACTCTCCCTGTGTGCATTTGATTGGAGGATCAATTAGCAACCCAACAGGTAACATAGAGATTCATATTTAGATAAGTGGGCTTGTCAAAAATGTCAGCATAAGGAATGATACTGAAGGCTTTATCAAGGTCCAGTTAGGAAGTATGAACCGAATGGCCTTTGTTAATGCCATATGTTAAATTTTCAAAGAAATTAGCAAATCAAGGAGACAGAATCTACCTCTGAATAACCCAAAATTGATTATTATCAATGGTTTGCAGGTCACCAGTTTCATTGTTCATGAAGTTCATAAGATATGTTCAATAATTTTACAGATGATGTTGATGAGGCTAATAGGATGATAGTTATCAGAGCATATCATGAATACATCATTCTGGAGTGACAATGGCCTTTCTCCAAAAGCCAGGTAAATACCATATTGAGAGACAAAACATCAAAATGTATAGATGGCTTCAGTCTTTTTTAATTTCTCCAAGTCTTTTGGGTATCTAATGCCGATGGAATGTACCCCACTCCTAAGTCAAAGTATGATTCAAGTTCATGAAATTAGTATTGTTTCATTCTTTGATGATAGCCAGAAGTGCTCTTCATAGCACCCAGTAATGACTCCTTCTGCAATTCATATGGAGTTACATGTACTGGTAGCATATCTGAGTATGACTCTAAATTCTTTTTTACAATGCCCATTGCTCCAACTACTATTGGAACTGTCTAGGTATCCTTCTTCCACATTGTCCTCATTTCTGCCTGCAAATCCTAGTATTTTATGACTTTGTGTTTCTCTGTATGTAAGACACTGTAGTCTCTGGGGGTATAAATTTTAATGATCAATGCTACTTTTGTCTTCTTTTAATGGACTACTATATCTAGTTTTCTCCATCTATTTTTTGAACTGTTGGTAATGGGTGATCACATGTGATATAATCTTCATAATTTTCTATAATGCTCTGTGGATCATTTTTCCAGTGTTTTTCAGCTACTTCAATATTATAATGTTTTCACAATCCCCAATGCAACAGTCTTGCCACATTATTCCTTTCAGTACACAGTCCTTCTGTCATTAGTATGTCACAACCAGCAACAATATGCGGGACTGTTTCCAATTCCGTTTTACAAAGCCTACATTTGTCTGTTTCTCCCACATGTTCAATGGACTTTATAAACCAATGTGTATGTAGTCCACTATCTTGGGCCACCAATATTAACCTTTCATCTTTTGGTTTAAATTCCTCTCTCCTTAACCATTTCTGTGATCTATCCTAATCAACATGAGGTTGTTTCAAGAGTTTTCTATACTTGCAAATGTATTTATGCATTTTCCACATTTCTTGCCTTCTCATCTGATCCTTTACTTTATATTTTTTCTTTTTTTTTGGCACATTCAATTGTTGCCTGATTTTTATCTATTTATTTATTTTATTTATTTTACATTTGGTTACCGGGAAAGTCCGACTGGACATGGGTCCTATTTCAGCAGAGGCCAAGAGAGAAAAGGTCCACAAATAACATTTACACAAAAATAGTCTTCAACTTGAGTTCACACAGTACATAAATGACAAGTAGCATTATTTAACATATGACATAAAATTATGTAATAGTTACTAACAAAAAAAATAATAGTTTCATCAGAAAGTAGTTGTTACATTATAGCAGCATCATTAAGTACAGTAAGGGTCAGGTACAGTTTGGTATGATTATAAAAGATGTGAGGAGAGAAGAAGTGTGGGATGAAGGGACTTCTGACTTGATTTCCATTCCCTTGATGCCAATATGCTTCTGCTAAAGTAAGCAGGGAAGTCATCTTAGACTTATTCTACTAATGTTTCAAAACTTTCACTACATTTGGGTCTTGTGAGGTCAGCAGATATGTGCGGAGTCCCACGATTGCAGATCTATACATGTAATCATTCTTGACGTGGCACATACCTCCTTCAGAATGGGGAATATATAGTCTTGGTATGCATTACTTTTTATAAATCATTTTGATGAGCATGAAGCATCCTGCTTGTTTTCCTGACCAACTGATCCAACACCTTTTGGGGCCAGTCAGTCTCTCCAATACTATAAGTTAGGACATGAAGAGCAAATTTGTCTATAGCTTGGACTTTGCTCCTAGATGCGAATGTTGTTTTCAGTATTAATTTTAGTCTTCTAAAATATTCCTTAGTTGGTTTTATTCACATTTCTACATGTTTTATTGTTGATCCTTCATCAATTCCCAAATATTTATACATTCCCTCTTGCTCAAGTTCCTTTATATCACATTCCTGTCCCAAACTTATGTTTTCTTGGTGTTGCAGCTTTCCTAATTTAAAGATTGCTTTTGCACATTTATCAAGACCAAATGACATTCTTATATCATCTGAAAAAGTTGTGTCCACTTGCAGCTGTTCTTTCAGCTCCTCATCTGATGAACTATACACTTTTAATCCATCCACAAAAAGAAGGTGAGAAGTCACAACCAGCAACAATATGTGGGACTGTTTCCAATTCTGTTTTACAAAACCTACATTTGTCTCATCATTTTGTTGTTTTCTGGGAACCAAATTGTATCTTATTTATTAGTTATTTATTTATTTTTATTTTATTTTACATTGTTTACCAGGAAAGTCTGACTGAACAAAATGTCTTTTTTCACCAGAAGCCCGGGGAGAAAAGCTCCACATTTATAAATAGCAGTACGATACACATACAACGTACAGGTACAAATGTTGACTCAACCTCAGATACAAGCACAAAATGAAAAATATGTGTTATACATTTCACTACTACGATCATGTAGTTAAGGTAGGAATAAAAAGAATAGCAGTACTACGACTGAAGGTAAAACAACAAGCAAGTTAAATATACATATGCTTAGTGGGGTATACTATTCAAATACAAACATAACTGGTTGTGTTCTGTTAGCTGCCTTAAGACATCTATGTCATAACCAGGCTTTGTATAAGAGCCATGACCTAATCTGTTAAGTAGACAGCTTGATGGGTTAAGGGCAAGACACAAGAGCAGTGGTGAAATAGAGTCACCCTGGATATCCCTCTTTGAATTTTTATCCCTGGAATAATAATTTGTCCTTTATCATGGCTTAACTGCAAAGTGACTTGCCACTGTTTCATGGTCATTGTAATGTAATCAATCACTGCAGGCCCCAGGGTATATCTTATACATTTAAGCACTCTTTTATCCATGAATGTGTGATACCATCAAATGTTTTTTGTAGTCTATTCATGTCATACTTACATTCTTCCCTTTTTTACAGTTCTCCATTATGACTTTATTTAACAACAAATGATCCTTTGTTCCATATGGCTTTCTTTTGTTACCCATTTGTTCTATTGCCATGATTGAGTTTTCTTCTAAATGACTATAGATTATGTTGGCATCACTTCCATAGTATAGTTTATATGTCGTCGGAAGGCAGGTTATTGGTCTATAGTTTTTAGGATAGCTTGCAGGTTTAAGTAGGAGCATTCTTTTTTGGGTCTATATCACGGCATTGAAAAGTCATTTCTTTGAACAGCTTTTCAATTGAAAATGCCATTAATAGAAATTGCTTTTGTGAGATTACGGTACAGAGAAGATTGGAAAATTTGCCCTTTCCTCACTGTAGTGCGATCTTGAAATATTTAGTGAGGGGTGTCGGGGATGCAGTCCCCCAAAAGAGCAATTTTTGTTAATGTCATTTTCAATTGAAAAGCCATTCAAAGAAATGACTTTTCAATGTCATGATATAGACCCTTCTTTTTCCTGTTGTTAACCAGGCTGGCACGTGTTTGAGGTGTGGATATAAATAGTTATTGGTCAGGGCTAAATCCTTGTGTAAAGATGTTAATACTTTTAGCCAGAAGTTAGGTACTGCATCTGGGCCTGGGGTTTTGCATTTAGAGGCTTTTCTTAACTTTGTTTCAATTTTACTGGCTGTTACTTCATTCCATTTCATATCCTGTACCTTTAAACTTCTTATTCTTTTTTTTTACTTTCGCTATCCATTTAGCCTCTTTGCTATGTTTCACAGGAGCTTCATAGATATTGTTCCAAAGTGTATCTATTTCTTCTTTTCTGGTAGTGTTTCAGTTTCTTTTGGCTTGTTTCCCAATTCTCTATAAAACTTTTTTGAGTCGTCAATAAATTGCTTATTTTGTGCTTTTCCTTATAGGATCATAGGAGATTACTAGGCTAATGGCCTGGGGCCCTTACAAGCTTAGCCAAGAGTTTACCCCCAAAAAAGAAACCTCAGTCAGCACCTGTCACCCCTGTCAGTGAGGGACAAAGGTAGAACCCTTGGGACAAATTTGTGGTTTACCATTCACTCATCAAGGCTGCACTGGAAGAGGGTCAGTGAGGTACTCTGTTTGACATGTATGGGAAGTCTGTTCCAGAGATGGGGCAGCCTCTGGTAGACAAACCTGTCTTTCCAGCAAGTTTTGTTGATGTCACATATTAGATTTAAGCCTATCGAGCTGGTTAATAATCACCCTTTCCAAGTCTCAAACCCAGGACCCTCTGAACCACAGCATAGTGTATTAGCCCACTCGGCCAATTTTATCAGCATATCTTCTATGTTTTTTGGTCTGTTCCACAGTGGTGCAGCAGTTAGTGTTGTCACCTCGCAAAAGGTTCTCCAGTTCAATTCTTGGCTGGGGTGCCCTTTGTGCAGAGTCTGCATGTCCTTCTTGTGTTCATGTGGGTTTCCTCTTGGTGCTCTCGTTTCCGACCACATTCCAAAGACATGCATCTGGAGTGTTTCTCCCCAGACCTCCTCTGAAAATCAGTTCAGTCCCAGTAGGACTTTTCCGGTAAACAAATGTTAAATAAATAAATAAAATTATTTGCAATAGATCCTGATCTGTTCTGGTACTGTGCATTGCTTTTATCACATCTATCTTTCTGAGTACTTTTGTTGATCTGTTCCCTCTTCTATACTCTTCTAACAGAGACACCTCATTTTAATTGCTTTATAATTTTCTGTATTCGATACTTCCATGATGACATTTGATTTCTCCCCTTCCTTTCCCTTGCTGCCCTGTGTTTTTGTGGTCACATTTTATCTGTTTTCCATTTAGCTGTACAGTAAATTATCCTATTTACTTCTGTTATATTGCATGAATCTCTATGAACAGTTCTAATTACTGTGTTCATTTGTTTTATCAAAATTCTAACTTCTTGGGTTTTATTGACTTTCTGTAGTCTATTTCTTTCATTGATCTTAATATGTCTGTCCATCTCTATTAAATCAAGCAACTATTGTCTTAGGTCATTTTCTTCTAAACTGGGGGTACATTCCTTGTTCTCCATTTCCTGCAGACATTCTATAGAAAGTTCCACACCATCCTCCTGTGCCATATTCTCTTCAGTTTCATCCTGTGTCATCCATTACTCTCTCATATGGGAACTCACTGGCCTATCACTCCACAACATTGACTGTGTCAGAGTTGCCACAGTTTCCTGTTCCTTCCCTTGATGTACAACTCCAACTAAACTTTTGTACTGGTTTCCTGTGGAAGTCTCCAAAATATCTTCATATGGCAATTGAGCAGATATTTCTCACTCCACTGGTTTCTCCTTAATTTGGTGATCCTTTGCAATATCCTGCTATAATGTTATAAAAGTTAGATTTTCTACGTTAAATCCTTCACTTCACAGGTAATCCATAACCTCACTTTTTGTTTCTTTAACTTCTCCATTACTAATCCTCTTTTCTACTTTTCCTCTTTATTTTCCTATAATTTGTACTGTAAAATGATCCATATCATAATACTCTTGCCTGTATTTCTCTTCAAATATCTTTGGTGCTGCTCTTTTTGTATTGATTAGATTTGCTTTCTCCCTTGCATAAATATGGCATCATATTAAATCTCTTCCTCTTTCCCATGTCCATGTTTCTTCATCAGATATATCCTGTTCCTCCTGTTTCTCCTTACAATGGGGGTTCTTTGTTCCATCATGCTGTGATATAACCTGTGTTAGACTTTGTACACAAAATCCTTCACCTCACAGGTATTCCATAACTTCAGTTTCCATTTTTTAACTTCTACTTTACTAATCTTCATTTACACTTTGTGGTCTTACGTTTTGTATTGTGAAATTTCCCATATCTGGATGCTTTTGTCTGTATTTCTCGTTGATTATCTTTGGGATTGCTTTTTTGTATAAATTAATTTGATTTTCTCCTTTCCATAAATATTGTACCATATCAGATCTCTCTTTCTTTCTCATTTCTGTATTTCTTTTTTATACCTTTCAAAAATCTGTAGATTTTGTTCTTTATATTTTTGCATTTCCTCAGTCACTTCTTTTTACAAATGGCCCAAAGTTTCTTGGTGTATGCAATGTTTTTCATAAATATATTGTATTAATGAACACAAATTTTTATTTGAAACTTTTGACAGTTTTTCTTGCGCAAGTATTTTTCTTTTCTCTAATTTCGCTCTTAATCTTTTTTGTATATCTTCTGTCTGGAAATTCTGGGCTTCTTGCATAATAGTAACCATATGTAATTTCTTTCTTATCCTCAGTTGTCTACCCTGTCATCTTTATTGCTCTGTTTTGGACTATCGACTTTTGTGATTTTTGTGGAGTACTACTTACATCTACAACAGGGGGGGCCATTGTACCCCTGGGCCTGGCCTAGCCCCATTATAGGAATGTTTCCATGTCTTGAGAATTCTACACTATTTGTTTCAGTCCTGGCATCAGTGCGCCTATCAGGATTGGGCACTTTTTTATCCTGGGTAATGCGCACCCAGCTATCTTTATGTTTAACCTACTTCTGTTCATGATATATGCTATATAAAATAAAGTCTCTATATCATGGTCATCTTGGTGAGATTTTGTAAAAAAAACTGGTTCCACCTCGTGAAGGAGGCTTCAGCAATGTTGCATTTTCTATGATCTAGAAGACAGCCAGGTATATAGTCTGCACCCATAGACCTATTGGTTTTAGACAGAAATTCTATAACGTGTTCCATAGTTATCTAGTTATTAATGAGTAGGAAGATGGGGTAAGTGGAGGATTAAACCTGATATTTCAATTTGATGTTGGTTATATTTTCAGGATCAAAACGGGTAGTCCTGTTTGACTGGGGTTTTGCACTGTTTTTTTTTTTTTTTTTAAGAAACATCTTTATTAAATTATCACTTATGGCACAGGCAATCATACATTTATATACATGAAAACAAACCATATTGATATATTTTCAGTTGCAAACATTATATATCACTTATAATTGATCCAGTCATTGTTAGTCAAATGTTACATAACTCATTCAATTCCCGCCTTCCCTTAAACCTCATTCCTCCTGCAAAATATTGTTCTGCATGCATTGTTCCCACATTTCCCATTGTTTATATGTAATTTGATCCTACCCTTCTCTAAAAATCTCACTTTTAGTTATTTTACCTGAGTTACTAAAGTTGGTTTAGACTTTGATTTCCATTTTCTAGTAATTGGTCTTTTGGCAGCCACCAGAATTTAACTTGGCAAGGCCTTACTATGTCTAGCAATTTCAGTGTTATATCACAACTCAAAAAACAATTTCCTTGGTTACACCAATTTGCTCACCCAGTATTTCTGATAGTGTAATCTACAGGGAAACTTTAAAGTCTTTCAACTAATTACACTCCCAAAAAATATGTTCCTAATTATCTCTTTCTTTTCCATCATACCTCCAACATTTTCAATCTACCTGAGGAAAAGTTTATTGGAGTCTGCTTGGGGTATACCTATGCACACACTTTCAAGCAAAGATCCTAAATCTTCTAGATGTTGCATATTTGACACCCGTAAATATACCCCCTTGTTTTTTTTTTTTTTTTGTTTTGTTTTTTGCGAATTGCTTATCATAGGATCATAGGATCATAGGAAGTTACTAAGCTATTGGCCTGAGACCTTTACAAGCCTAGCCAAGAATTTAGCCCATGTTCCAACAAGTCAGCACCCTATGCCACTGTTCAGCAGGGACATAAGTGGAATCCCAGGGGTGTATTTTCTGTTCCCCATCCAGTTATCCAGGTTGCGCTTAAAAATATTTAATGAGGTACTCTGCTTTATGTGGAGAGGGAGTCTATTCCACAAAAGGGTGAGTCTCTGGGACACAAATCTGTCCCACCAACAAGTCCTATTGATGTCACAGACCAGGTTGAAGTCTCATGTGTAGGTTACTCGAGTGGAGCTTGACCCTCGGATATGCAGCAGTCACATCAGCGCGGGGTCTGAGATTGCTTTGTATGCCAGACAGAGGTCACCTCTAAGGTGTCTGTAGGAGATTGAGTAGAGAGACAGGGCTTTTAGCCTACCTGTGTAGGGTAGATGTTTGAGGCCCTGAATTCTCCGGGTGAGGAATCTCTGTGGTCTCTCCAGCTCCTGCATGTGCTTTTTGAGGTACATGCTGAAAGGGGCATTGTATTCAATAATCGGTCTTATAAGGGAAGCATACAGGAATGTTATGACCACCTTGTCCCTGGATGAGATACCATTACTAATGAGGTGGGCCATATAGAAAGCTTTCCATACAACAGAGTAAATATGGTGGTCAAAAGTCAGTTTGCTATCAACCTGGGTTCCCATGTCCCTCATGTGTGATTGCGTGCTTAGTGCCTTATTAGCAATGTGATAATTTGTGGGGATGTCACTCTCGACAAAGGGCATAATGATGCATTTTTTGGCATTCAGTTTGAGGCCATGTTTCTGGCACCAGTCATTTGTTTGGGTGAGACCCTCTTGGAGGATGTCCACATCACTAGGGGAATTGATGACAGCACCCAGCTTCCAGTCACAGATTTGTGTCCCAGAGACTCCCCATTGTGTGGAATAGACTCCCTCTCCACGTAAAGCAGAATACCTCACTAAACCTTTTTAAGTGCAATTTCTCTTCCCAATCTTTTCTAACCCCTCTGATTGATTCCTATAGCTATCACAAAACATTTTATAGGCCTACTAATTATCCATTTTAACAGCAGCTTCTGTTCTAGATTCTACTAAAAGCTCTACTAGTGCTGGTCTTTTGCTTAGGATCCCCCTAATTCTTCTCTTTGCCTATACTATGATATCAGTCCATGATAGCAATGTCTAGCCTCCATTCCAAATGAATTTTGGCCTCTTCCAATTGTATCAGCTTTCCCTCACTAATTATTTGCTCCCAATAGCTTGGCTCCTTTGACAGTTTTCTCCAGTAAATTCCAGCCCCCCTCTTTACTATTCTCTGTACCCCTAATTGCAATGATCACTAATGGCAGAATCTCCATTCTCCATCCCCATGTTGGCTTACAGTTCTTAGAATATTTTTTGCTGCTTTATGAATGTAATGTAATGTTCTGTGTGATTATTGTTATTTTCCTTAAGGATCTGCATACAAAATACCAGTCTCTCCTTGTTTCTTGAGCTTCCCCTCTGTTTCATCATCATCCCTTTCAACCTTGAATTATAACTTTATGCTTGCGCTATGCAAAGGGGCTTTAGCTGTGTAGGTCTTAAGTACACCTTCAAATTAGGTAATCCCAAACCACCTTGTTCTGTTGGAAGGATTCATTTAATTTTATTTTTTAGTTCTAACTACAATTTTTATTTTGTATTTTGTATGTATCTTTACTGTTATTTCCTTCTTTATTGTATTTTGTAAGTTTCTTGGAGCTTTTCTCCCCGGGCCTCTACTGAAAATGGACATGTATCCATTTAGACTAGCCCGGTCAACAAATGTAAAATAAAATAAAAAATAAAATAAATAAATAAAATAAATCCCACTTAACTCTTGCCTTCTTCCCCTCCCAGATAAAATCATTCAACTCTTTATTAATTGCTATTCACAACTTCTCCTCTGGTTGATAAAAATCTGCTTGACCTGCGTATAAAACTAAAGGGACTAAAACTGTTTCCACTACTTGTATCCTGCTATCGATAAACATAAACAAAGCTTACAAATTCTCAGTTTTTGTATTATCCTTTGTTTAGTCTCTTCCCATATGCTGTCCTAACAGAATCCTTTTTAATCCATACTTCTAAGTACTTCACTTTATCACATCCACATAAATATGGGTATCATTGAACCAGTATGTGTATGGGCACATAGCTTACAGCTATTGCTTTTGTTTTATATTCATTAATTTTGTATTCTGAAAAAACACAAAACTGCCCCAGAATGCTCTCCAACACTTAAATTTCCATTTTCTGGTTTTATCAGGTATAAAATAATATCTGAAAGTAAAGCCAACTGTTCTTGAGTATTATACCAATTATATCCTTGAATTACTGAGTCCCTTATCCTTGAATTACTGAGTTCCCTTATATTTTCTACCTAGTTCCTCTGCTCAAACAGAGCTTATCATAGAGAAATCCCCCAACTCTAATTTTCACCTCTGATCCCTCATATAGCCTCCTAATCAACCTTATAATTTTATCAGGGGAATACAAATGCTTCCATTGCTCTACTCATAAAACCCCAGCTTAATCTGTAAAATGCTTTCTCCGCATTAAGACCCACCACCAACAGTAGTATTTTCTTATATTCTGCTTTCCTCTGATTCATCATAGTTCTAGTAATGTTATCAAATGTTTGACTCCCTTCCACAAAACCACAATGATCCATACCAATCAATTTTGGCATTACCATTGCCATTATTTTAGCCATTATAGACATAAGCACTTTATAATAATGGTTTAAAATTGAAATGGGCCTATATGAAGCTGGATCTGATGAATCTTCTAAGATTTTGGTGCTTCTCCTCCTTTTAAAATCCTATTAAGCAAAACCTTCCAGATCTTTATCACTTCTTCTTTCCTAGCTGCCAGACTTCCACAGGAATATCATCTACTTCTGGTGACTTTCCTATATATTGGTTATACATTACCATTTCTATCTTACCTCCTCCTGTTCTGATTGTTAGTAATTGAGCCTAATCTATCTTTAATCTTGGCATATTTAATTCTTTCATAAATATACAGATTTTCATACATTTTCTGAAATATTTATAATACCTTTACAGGATCTCTGGTTATTCTCCTTGTTATAGGCTCCCTAAGCTTGACACAGCCGTTTCTACTTTCTGTTTCCTGAGCTGTTACACTAAAATTTTTATACTCTGGAGTTATTATCAAAAAACAGTTGCTTAACAGCAATCTTTCTAAACTCATGTATATTATCAAAGTAGTCCCTTATTTTCCCTTTAGCACTCTGCAGTTGTGCCTCTTCTTGTTCTATAAGATTTCACCTATTCTGCAAAACTTTAACCTTTGTCAGTCCCATTAAATAATTCTTATTTCTTCATCATATCTCTTTTTCTTTTATTCCTCCCCACTTTTATTCTACACTTTAATTTTATCCTACTCCCTAGCTATATTTTCAGAAGAAAGCTTTGTTTTCCCTAATAAAGCCGAAATAATTTCCAATACCCATTCCTTAAAATCATCTCTATTTGACATATAGGTGGGGAAGTGCAAGTGCCTCATTTTTATTTCATTACCCTGCATTTTTATTTTAGTTATTATTGGCGTGTGATAAAATAGTTATTGGATGTATATGAAAACTTTCAATTAAATGCACATGTTCCTGTGAAATATAATTTCTGTCTAGCCTAGCCCATTTTTTTGTTGGGAAATAATATGTAAGTAATATGTAAGTTATCTGCAAACTCCGACTACTGAATTCACATCTTCCATACAATTTTTTTTTCATGTGTTTCTTCAAAAATCTGCCCTCTTTTGCTGTATTTCCCTTCTAGGCCTCCCAGATACACCCTCACTATTGCAAATCAAATTCCAATCCCAGCTGATTATTTCTCCCAGACATTTCTTAAGTCCTGTTGTTGCTGTTTTAGGTGGAATACAAATGTATGATAGCATAATCCTTCACCCTTGCCAGAATTCA
Organism: Protopterus annectens; assembly: GCF_019279795.1. Taxonomy (NCBI): domain Eukaryota; kingdom Metazoa; phylum Chordata; order Ceratodontiformes; family Protopteridae; genus Protopterus; species Protopterus annectens. The sequence goes on along the minus strand of NC_056729.1, from coordinate 1,161,948,249 downwards.
CTTAGTACTACAAATCTACCATTGTTATCTGTTTTTCCTGTTCTATCGCTATCAGAGTGCTTCTTGTAATTAGTATAAGTACTCCAATTTTCCTTTGTCCTAGGCATTCTGCTGAATAAGCATCCTGAAATCTTTTCTTTATTAAATTTACATGCTCAGTTCTCTCCAAATGTGTTTCTTGTCGTATAGCTGTTTGCACTCTGTATTTTAGGATATATGTGAGACCATTCACATTTAAAGATAATATGGAGAGTGCTGTCATTATGATAAGAAATTATTATTCCCATCTGTTATGTATAGTCTAGTTTCAGCTTTTGTGTGGCATGTATACACTAATGTTTGGCAGGTTGATCTTTTATACAGTTGTTACTTGTCATATTCATTTGAACCAATGTCACATCTTACCAGACTTTATGTTATAATGAAACCCCTCAAACAAAAAAAAACAGATACACCCCCACAACACCCCTAAAAACAATTAACTTAATATAAACACACAAAACTATGCACATCTTCAAATAATAAAGTTTAACCCTCATAATAATAAAAATTGTCCTAGACTGACAGCCATACTCACAGGCATGTATTAATGTATAATGAAAGTTATCCATGCTAAGATGCATAGTACAGCTTGTGCTTCTATTTCCATTAAGTACTGTTTGATTTTGTCTTATCTTTATTCCTCTCCCAGATGTAGAAAACAGTTTGAATGCTTTCAGAAAACATTATCTCCTAGCCATTGAAAGAATGACGCATTCTGTTTTTTTTTGCCCCTTATCAGACTGTCTCCATAGAATCATGAGAAGTAGATACATGGTTGTATTAGTGTCCACATTTCTTAAAACTGAACAAGAAGAAAGAAAGAAGGAAAATAGGGGATCTGTTTATTTACTATCCCTATTGCACACAAAAGTAACTGAAAAAGCTTTTCTTTATAGCATGCAAAAATATGTCATGTATTATAAAAATACCGTTAAAACAATTTTTTGTTTTACTTACAGTTAACTCTTTCCTTTTTCTTCTCCTCTCCTTAATGTTCTTACAAACATTAATGACGTGAAGTAGGGCATATGCTTTGTAGTCCTCTGCAAGTTTTACAAAGACAAAAAGTCAAATATTCCCAGGTTTTCTTGTTCTGTCATATTTCACAAATGTAATTGATGCTTTGTAATCCCACATTTATTCATCAATTTCTGAGCTTCTGGATTTCTTCCTGTTGATCTCCATCTCTCAAGTCCAGTTTCTGTAACAAATAGGTAAAGGTTGACAATTCAGGCATGAAGGATTCTTGTTCTTGTTTTGTAAGTCCAGTTTCTGGTTCATTTCCAATGTACTCCTGGTTCTTCTAGTCAGCTCCTCTGTTTTTCTCCGTCTTTCAAGCATATGCCTTTGGAAAATTGGAAAAGGTTTCACTGGCACAGTCTCTCTATGAGCTTTATTATCAGAAGATGGTGGTATACAGCAAGTAATCATTTTCCACAAACACTCTACTGTCTCCGACTTTTACTACTTTGTCCTTCTGCTACGGTTTTGTCAGAATCAACTATTTCTGTTGGTAGGATTGCATCTTTAGTATTAAAGGTCTGGCTTGCGTTTTCATTGCCAGATTTGGAGCATACACACAATGTGCCCTTTCAATTAAAAGCTCCTGCTGGGAAATACCAGTCCAGTTGCTTATGTGTGTTTTCATAAAATTTATACAGTCTGTTCTTTCCAGTTTCCTCTAGTACAGCAGAAAATCTCATTTTTTCTATGTGCTTTGTCCTCTAATTCTACCATTTTGAATCATTTCATCTCAAGCAGTCTCATCATACCTCTTAACATCTTAGAGCAAGAAATCTGTACAAAGCCTTAAATAAAAGTGTGACAAAGGCCCAAAAGTAAGGACAGTTTTTAAATATTTCTGTTACAAACTTAGAAAGTTGATAGAATAACAGGTTTTGCATTAGCATGGATTTTCTGAAGGGTATGAAGTCTAAAACTCAAATGTCATTATTTTCAAACTTTAGTCTTTAATGATTTGCCACAAATTTTCCAGAAAACCAGTTTTATGAAAAACGGCCCAACCATATGAGGCAAAAATCTGGACGTTCTGTGAAAATCTATACAATTGAGAAGTATGAGTCTCATACTCAGCCAGCCTTGTCTTCATTTTGACCCATACCTCTTAACCTGTAAACATCAAAAATCTGGACAAAGTGCCCATGAAAAGTAATGTCAACTGGCCAAAAATCAGGACACTGATTAACATATAATTTACATACATAACTATGTAACCCCACCCACTCCAGTAGAATTGTAGGATACCAACATGAATATTAAAGTTACTAAATAACAAATAATTGGCAGAAATTTGATCCTTCTAGGTTGAGAACTGCTGATTGAGGGCTCAGTGTCTGTTATTCTAAAAGTGTATTAATTCTGGTTTAAGCACTTGGGCTTTCAAGCCAGTTATTTTACATTAAGAGGGTTCGTGGTCTGCACTCTTGTGGGAGGAGAGGCTGGACTCTGCCCTTCTGAGCTGGGAATTTCTGGTTAAAGGCTTATAGTGCATGCATATCTGAACTGTTTCTTACTGAAGTTGGTGCGCCTTGTTTGCTGTGGCATAGACTGGATTCGGGCCTGCTGGATCTAGCTTTGTTTGTGTAACTTGAGCACTAATCCAGACATTCTCTAAAGTATTCAATGGTATTTATTACTGCTTGGTTGTAACTTGATTAAAGTGTAGCTATCATTCAAGTCTTTTGGATTAAGCACTTGGGCTTCAGACCAGTTGTTTTACATTAGGAAGGTTTGTGGCAAGCACTGTGGTGGCAGGACAGGTAGCTTTCATCCTTCTAAGTTGGGAACTGCTGATTGAGAGCCCAGTGTCCAAGTGTATTAGTTCTGGTTTAGGCACTTGGGCTTCAGGCCAGTTATTTTACATTAAGAAGGTTCGTGGACTGCACTCTTGTGGGAGAAGAGGCTGGACTCTGCCCTTCTGAGCTGGGAATTTTCTGGTTAAAGGTTTATAGTGCCTGAATATTTGAACTGTATCTTACTGAAATTGGTTCACCTTGTTTGCTCTAGCATAGACTAGATCCAGGCCTACTGAATCTAGCTTTGTTTATATACTTGTTGTTTGTTTGCTTGTTATTTCCTGGAAGCTAATTCACCTAATACGCAACTTCTCAGCTTCTGTGGATCACTAGTGATATCTGCATTGCTTACTGTACTTATTTCCTTGTTTCACTTGAAAGAAAGTTACTGTTTGTCGTTTTGCATTTAGTTACTTGTATCACATTGCACTCAAGTTACCTGGCACTTGCTCACTAAAGCAATTATATAAGTCAGCACTAAAAATTAAAAGCACTACACCCTCACTCCCCACTGGCCCTTGTTTTCAATTAAGGATTTCCCAATATTATTCTAGCATGTCCAAAGGTCAGTTGTCAATCTCCTCTCGGTCCAGCTGGTGAATCTGGGAATCTTGAGGCAATGTTATAACTGCCTCATGTACACAGACAACCCTCTCCTCCTCCCACATAACACAAATACTTGCGAGAGATGCAGCTATTTAGCCAAACTGGAGGCTGAGCTCTCTCAACTCAGGACTGGCAAGACCAGACAGGAGGAGAAGGCAACTACACACACCACAAAACCAGCCTCACATAATGCTACCACTCCACTGAATCAAACACATAAACACACAAAGACATACTCGAGGCTCTGAGTAAAATTTACCTAAACAGCAGAGGCCTCCAAAGCAGACACCCAAACAACTGCTACCTCAAGACACCCCACAAGCAACACATAAACCACAAAAGCAGTGTGCAAAGCAGTCACAGCCCTTAAGGCCAAATACAACACCAAACATACTTGTCATAGGTGACTCCATAGTCAGACACACTGACGTCCCACTCACCAGGCTGAACAAGGAGAGGGTCACAGTAAGCTGCCTATCGGGCGCTAGAATCCGCCACATAACACAAGCACTCGGGTCACTCCACAGCAAGTACAAATATGACACAGTCATTGTCCATGCTGGTGTGAGCGACCTGAGACGATACCTCCCTGGACTGCATGAAAAGAGACATAGAGGAGCTCTCTGATTATGTAGCCCAGGCAGGTATGACCCTAACCCTGAGCAGTATCCTTCCTTCACCAAGAATGATGCCACAATATAGAGACAAGATGATCAGCTTTAACAATTGGCTTAATGTCTGGTGTCATTCAAAGGGGATCCAGTGTCTGTCTGCCTGGGATGACATGCTTGACAAGCCACGCTGCTTCTAAGGGACGGCTTGCACCTGTCACCCTGGGATTCCAGATATTGGCTAAGGCTCTTGCCACCTCCATAGTGCCTTTTTAGGCAAGGCTCAAATTCTAAACCTACCACCCTAGAAAACAAAAATGGGAAGAAATTGAGGGTAATGCTGCTCAATGCCAGAAGTCTAAATCTCAAAATGCACGCACTCGAGGCCCTTCTCAGTATGGAGAACATCGATGTCTGTGCTGTAACTGAAACCTGGTTCAAGGCTCCTGAGAGCACCCCGGCACTATTAGGTTTTACCTCATATCATGCGTTCCGGCCCCAAAACCCGGACCACTCCACAAAAGGAGGGGGTGTATCCATATTCATAAAGGATACTCACACCTCCAGGTTGGTGGCAACGCATGAAGCTTCGGAAACCATCCAGGTGCAACTAACAATAGGCAAAACTGCTCTACAAATTGTAGCATGCTACAGGCCACCCTCTCAAACTCAGGAACCCCACACAGCCTTCCTGAAGACACTGGAGGGTATAAATGTATCTCCAAACACCATCATATTGGGTGACTTCAACTACCCGAATATAGACTGGGAACATTACTCAAGCCCTAACTTTCTAGCCCAACGGTTCCTGGAGTTCATAAATTCAAATGCCATGGAACAGCTAGTCACTGTTCCCACGAGAGGAGAAAATATACTAGATCTCATTGTCACAAACATGGGGACAAAATGCTGCACACCGAAGTATATCCCTCATTGGTGAGATCTGATCATAAACTAATCTCACTGGAAATCCACATCCCGCCCCACCCCAAACAAAAAGACCATAGTGAAGAACTTCTCTAAAGCAAACTTCACACTACTCAAGACTGGTGTGGTATCCTTCAAGGCCCCTGAGTCAGAGGAAACCACAACCCAAGCTGCGGAAGCCCTTACAAATGCCTTCTATGAACACCTCCAGGACTGCATGGATCAGGCAATCCCAAATAAAACCAAGACTCTTTCCACAAAGGGCAAACGTCCAGTCTGGTGGACCCCAGCCATTAACAAACTTTACAATAAGAGGAGAAAGCTATTACATGATAGAACAAAATCCATAAAAGGGAAGTCACCCTGATCATTATTAGTAAAAAATACGAGCACTCATAAAATCAACTAAGGCCAATTTTGAGAGAAAAATTGCCATGGATTCAAAGGACAATCATAAGGCCTTTTTCAGCTATGTTAGGAACCTGGGTGGAAACTCACAGATATGCTCAGAATTAGTCCAAAATGATACAAAAATCACTGAACCCACAGACATTGCCAACATACTGGCAGACAGGTTCAGTGCAAACTTCACCCCTCTCCCCTAAAGGAGAGATAACTATCCCAGCCGAGTGTAGCCTCCCGGACATCTCAAATGCGCAGGTGAAAGCTGCTCTCTCTAAAGCTAAAAACACAGCATCAATGGGACCGGATGGTGTCCCCGGCTGTGTGCTACACGAGCTAAATGAGGAATTAAACCCGCACATAAGGCAGCTGTTTAATCTCAGCCTTACCACAGGATACGTGCCCAAGGAGTGGCGTCGGCAACTGTGGTCCCACTCCACAAAGGTGGCGCCTCACGGACCCTGGTAATTACCGCCCCATAAGCTTAACAAGTCTAGTCTGCAAAGCTATGGAGAGGATCATAATGGAGCTCATAAACAAAGATATAGGGGACTTGCAGACATTGGACCCGACCCAGTTTGGCTTTGTCAAGGGAAGATCATGCCTTTTGAACTTGGTCGACTTCTTGAAATAGTCACCAAGGCCATTGATGAGGGAAAGGCAGTCCATACAGCCTACCTTGACCTTGCAAAGGCTTTCGACACAATACCCCACTCGGGTATTGTAGAAAAACTTACCAGCTTAAATGTAAACCCATATGTCACAAGATGGGTTGCAAACTGGCTTAAGGACAGAACCCACAGGGTTAGAGTTGCTGGCGCTGTGTCAGACTCCAAGCCGGTCACAAGTGGTGTCCCACAGGGCTCGGTCCTTGGCCCCTATTGTTTGGCATCTACTTCTCAGAAGTACAGGCCAACATGGGAGGACTTTGGCTGACAAAGTTTGCAGATGACTGCAAACTGGGCCATAGTGGAAAGTGCATCGGACACTGATATCCTTCAGAAGGGACTCACGGAAACAGATAGCTGGTGCCAGAGCCATGGCCTGAAGTTAAACGCCAAAAATGTATAGTCATACCCTTCGGGAAAAACAAGGTAACCCCAAGCTACCATATAGGTGGCAATCCACTAAGCACAGAAGAGGTTATCAGGGACCTGGGGACCCAGGTTGACAGTGGCCTTTCTTTTGACACTCACATTGCTAAAGTGGTTAGAAAGACCTTCTACATTGCCCACCTGATCATGAAGGGATTCACATCCAGATCTAGTGAGGTCATTGTTCCCTGTACTCTTCACTTATCAGACCAATGATCGAGTACAATGCCCCATTCGGGATGTATCTCACCCGACATCTGCAGCAATTGGAGAGACCCCAAAAGTTCCTCACCAAAAGGATAAAGGGACTCCAAAATCTGTCATATGCTGCCAGATTGAAGAAACTCCAGCTCTATTCAGTCGCATACCGTCTGCTCAGAGGTGACATGTGCCTGACATACAAGGCCATGTCCAACCCGGAATTAATGGACATGCTCCACCTCAAAAAATCCAAATCCACCAAAACCACTAGAGCAAGCGACTTAAACCTTAGCACGGATATAAATAGGACGTGCTGGAGGGATAGATTTATCACTCAGAGACTCCCTATGCTGTGGAATAAAATCCCGGTCCATGTGAGGCAGAACACCTCGCTGACTCTGTTCAAGAGAAATCTAGACCTGTGGATGGGAGATCGTAGGTTTACCCCGGGAATCATCTCTGGGTCACTGCTGGACAGAGGCACAACAAACTAATGGGCACAGTATTTTTTCATATAAGGGGTGGCGTAAGCCACAATAATTTGGGCTAGGCTTATAAATGCCTTAGGGCAGATAGCCTAGTATAAACCTATGAACCTATGAACCTATAAGAAAATGCATAATAATGCATAACCTGCTAGTCTAGCAACTATCTGAGTTTAGAGGAACAGTATTTAAAATCTGTCCCTATTTTTGGGTCTTTGTCCCATTATTATTTTTGGCTATGTTCAGATTTCTTGCTGTGAGAGATTAAAAGGTATGATCACAGTGCTAAAATAAAAATATTTACTAAATAGTTCACTGTACAAAATCTTCTGCTGTTACATCAAACTCCATTTTAACTCCCCCACCCACCTAATATACTATACCTCGATAATTTTGCAGTTTGTTTTTGAGTAAAAAAGGTAGTGGATGAATAATACCACCAGCCTTTAAAAAAACTCATTCCACATGGTCCAACAGAGAAGTGGGAGCACCACCTTATTTTTCAGAATAGGTTTTCAGATTATAGACTCAATACTGACATTAATGTTTCATTTTTGAATGAGTTAGCTTTATTTAATGTCAGATGCACTATTAAACAGGTTTGATTTTCACCAGAAAAATCAGTAACTCTAGAAGGAACATTGCTACATCTTATGGGCAAAATCTGAGCAGCTGAGAGGTATGGGCAGTGCCCTATCATATGCTGTAACAGGCTGTTTCACTACATGTGAATTGGTTTGTGCTGTTAATCACCCTGAAGACTTTTGCTAAGCTGTCCTGTACATAACAATACAGCTCTCAATGCTTTCTACAGGTTGAGTAGGCATGGTATTTTGTGGCTATGGAAGGACACATATGGGGTTTACTGAAATGTGTCCTATAACCAAGAAACCCTATTTTATTATTAATAAAATAAAGAAAAGCAACTTATTTATAACAGTATGTACAAGATGGCATTATGAAAGTTATAAGTGAAAGTTTGGGAAGTATTATGTATGTGTATCATTTATATTTTAAATGCTAGCATCTTGCAGAATTGTTATTTGAACAATCGAGTAGCTTTGAGTGTATAACTATTTGTGTTTTTAATAAGCCCACACCCACCCCCCCCCAAAAAAAAAAAGAAAAAAAAGTAAGCTTCAGTTACTCCACTGAGTATGAAATGACAAAACAAAAAGCGTGTCAGATGAAGAATCATAACATCTATAAATAGAAAGTTGCCTCAATGTGAAAACAAATGAAGTAATACTAACAATTGTGTTATAGTCATTTATTTTTGAGTATTTTAGATTTTTTTAAAACATAAGGTTCAAACTCTTTGGGCAATATGATGTGAACTGACATACTTTCTGTGTTTAAGAAGTTCAGGGAGTAACATAGCTTAACTGACTTTTGAAGGTGTAATATCTATGACTTTCTTGTATTCTTTGCTTAAGAAATACTGATTTTCTATAAATGTGTGTCAATTTCAGCTCACAATGGCTATCACTGCTACTTTTCAATCACAGCTTTGCTGACTGCTAGATCTCTAAAGCAACAGTGGAAAGAAATGTAAATCACTGACTTGCAATGCAGGCTTGCAGCACTTAACTAAGGTAACAGCACTCGGCCCCACAAACATAATACAACTTTTCCAGTACGTTTGTTTAAAGTATTTATGCTTTCTCGCCAGTTTCCTATGTCTGCTCATAAAGGGTCACACAAGTCCGCCTTTCAAGTTAAAAAATGCTCGGGTCGGGTGTCTCAACTTTGCAAATCATTCTCAGAACAACTGCCAGAAAATACAAGCAACATTTTGGGTTAACTGTACAGCTGTGCTTCTTGTTAAAATCTAATCACAAACCGAAGGCCCTACCAGTCAGGACCATGCCTTCCTCCAGCTCATAGCCAAAGATCACGCAAACACGGATAAATGTCCCTTCAGTCCTGCTTCAATAAAAATGAACCCATTTGTGAAACTGTTGAAACTACTAGATAATTACATCTGCAAAAGCATTGATTGAGGGCTCAGTGTCTGTTATTCTAAAAATGTATTAATTCTGGTTTAAGCACATGGGCACTATTCCAGGCATTCTTTAAAGTATTCAATTGTATTTATTACTGCTTGGTAGTAACTTGATTAAAGTGTAGCTATAATTCTAAGTCTTTTGGATTAAGCACTTGGGCTTCAGACCAGTTGTTTTACATTAGGAAGGTTTGTGGCCTGCACTGTGGTGGCAGGACAGATAGCTTACATCCTTCTAAGTTGTGAACTGCTGATTAAGGGCTCAGTGTCTGTTATTCTAAAAGTGTATTAGTTCTGGTTTAAGCACTTGGGCTTCAGGCCAGTTATTTTACATTAAGAAGGTTCATGGTCTGCACTCTTGTGGGAGGAGAGGCTGGACTCTGCCCTTCTGAGCTGGGAATTTCTGGTTAAAGGCTTATAGTGCCTGCATATTTGAACTGTTTCTTACTGAAATTGGTACACCTTGTTTGCTGTAGCATAGACTAGATCCAGGCCTACTGAATCTAGCTTTATTTGTATGCTGCTTGTTTGTTTGCTTGTTATTTCCCTGAAACGCTAATTCCACCTAAAACACTGCTTTTCAGCGCTTCTGTGGATCCCTAGTGATATCTGCATTGCTTACTGTACTTATTTCCTTGTTTCACTTGAAAGAAAGTTACTGTTCGTCGTTTTTGCATTTAGGTTACCTGAAACACATTGCATTTAAGTTACCTGGCACTTGCTCACTAAAGCAATTATATAAGTCAGCACTAAAATATTAAAAGCACTACACCCTCACAAACTCCGCTTGAGTACCTAATTCCCCATTGGCCCTTTTTTTTCAATTATAAAGGAGTTCCCAATACTATTCTAGCATGTCCAAAGGTCAGTTGTCAATCTTCTCTCCGGTCCAGCTGGGGAATCTTGGACTCTTGAGGCAAGGTTACAACTGCCTCATGTACACAGACAACCCTCTCCTCCTCCCAACAAATTCCAACACATGTGAGAGATGCAACCATATAGCCATACTGGAGGCTAAGCTCTCTCAACTCAGTACTGGCGAAACCAGTCAGGAGGAGAAGGAAACCACACTCACTACAATTCCAATCTCACATAGACCCACCACGACAGCAAACCAAACACAGAAACAAACAAAAACATACTCGGAGGCTCTAAATAAAAATCTGCCTAAGCAGCAGAGACCTCCAAAGCAGACACCCAAGCAACCGCTACCCCAAAACAAAACTCGTGCAACACATAGCTCACAAAGCCAGTGTGCCGAACAGTCACAGCCCTTAAGGCTAAACAACACACCTGATACACTTGTAATAGGTGACTCTATCGTCAGGCACACTGACGTCCCGCTCACCAGGCTGAACAAGGAGAAGGTCATGGTGAGCTGCCTGTCGGGCGCTAGGATCCGCCACATCACACAAGCACTCAGGTCACTCCAAGGCAAGTACAAATATGACTCAGTCATTGTCCATGCTGGTGTGAATGACCTGAGACTTACCTCCCTGGACTACATGAAAAGAGACATAGAGGAGCTCTCTGAGCATGTAGCCCAGGCCGGTATGACCCTGACCTTGAGTAGCATCTTACCCTCACCAAGAATGATGCCACAATATGAAGACAAGATGATCAATTTCAATAATTGGCTTAAGTATTGGTGTCATTCAAAGGGGATCCAATGCCTGTCAGCCTGGGATGACATGCTCGACAAGCCACGATGCTTAGCTAGGGATGGCTTGCACCTGTCACCCCTGGGCTTTCGGATATTGGCAAAGGCTCTTGCTACCCCATAGTGCCTTTTTTAGGCAAGGCTCAAAAGACAAACCCACCTCCATAGGTATCACAAGGGATAAGAAACTAAGAGTAATGCTACTCAATGCCAGAAGTCTAAACCTCAAGATGCACGCACTCGAAACTCTCCTTAGCATGGAGAACATCGATATCTGTGCAGTAACATAAACCTGGTTCAAGGCTCCCGAGAGCACCCCAGCACTACCATGTTATACCTCATACCATGCTTTTCGGCCCCAAAACTTGAACCATACTACAAAAGGAGGGGGAGTATCAATGTTCATCAAAGATACCCACACCTCCAGGTTGGTGGCACAGCACGAAGCATCAGAGACTATCCATGTGCAACTAACAATGGGTAAAACTGCCTTCCAGTTTATAGCCTGCTACAGACCACCCTCCCAAACAAAGGAATCCCACTAGGCCTTCCTGAGAACACTGGGAAATATGAAGGTCTCTCCAAACACCATTATATTGGGTGACTTCAACTACCCAAACATAGACTGGGAGCATTACTCTAGCTCCAACACCCTAGCCCAAAGGTTCCTAGAATTTATAAACTCAAATGCTATGGAACAACTTGTTACCACTCCCACAAGAGGGGAAAACATACTGGACCTGATCATCACCAACATGGGGACTCTATGCTCCAGACCAGAAGTGTATCCCTCACTGGTAAGATCAGACCATAAACTAATCTCACTGGATATTCACATCCCGACTCCACCCCCTGCCCTGAAAACCACAGTGAAAAACTTCTCTAAAGCAAATTTCACACTCCTCAAAACCTTGGTGGAATCCTTCAAAGCCCCCGGGCCTGTGAAAAATATGGCCCAGACCGCAGAATCCTTTATAAATGCATTCTATGAACACCTTCAGGAATGCATGAATCATGCAATCCCAAATAAAACCAAGACCCAATCCTCCAAAGGCAGACGTCCTGTCTGGTGGACCCCAGCCATAAACAAACTATACAATAGAAGGAGGAAGCTACTACATGATAGAGCAAAATCCCAAAAAGGGAAGGCATCTCTGATCAATATTAGCAAAAGACTACAGGCACTCATAAAATCGTCTAAGGCCAGCTTCGAGAGAAAAATTGCACAGGACACTAAGGATAATCACAAGGCTTTCTTTAGTTATGTTAGAAACCTGGGTGGGAATTCCCAGATATGCTCAGAATTAGTCCAAAATGACAAATAATACATTGAACCCACAGACATTGCCAACATCCTAGCTGACATTTTCAGCGCAAACGTCCCCCCCCCCCACCAAAAGGGCAAATATTTATCCCAGCAGAGTGCTGCCCCCCTGACATCTCAGATGCTCAGGTAAGAGCTGCCCTCTCCAAAGCAAAAAACACAGCATCAATGGGACCAGATGGTTTCCTGGGCTGCGTCCTACATGAACTCCAAGAAGAGCTAAACCCAAACATAAAACTACTGTTCAATCTCAGCCTTACTACAGGATATGTACCCAAAGAGTGGTGTACAGCAACAGTGGTCCCTCTCCACAAAGGTGGTGCCTCAACGGATCCAGGAAACTATCGCCCCATAAGCCTGACTAGCTTGGTCTGCAAAGCTATGGAAAGGATCATCATGGACCTCATAAATAAAGATATTGGAGACCTACAGACACTGGATCCTACCCAGTTCGGCTTTGTTAAGGGCAGATCCTGCCTCTTAAACCTGGTTGATTTCTTTGAATCAGTCACCAAGGCCATTGATGAGGGGAAGGTGATCCACACAGCCTACCTGGACCTCGCAAAAGCCTTCGATACAATACCCCACTCAAGCATTCTAGATAAGCTCACCAGCTTAAATATAAACCCCTATGTCACTAGATGTGTTGCAAACTGGCTCAAGGACAGAACCCACATGGTTAGAATTGCTGGAGCCATGTCAGACTCCAAACCAGTTACAAGTGGCGTCCCCCAAGGCTCAGTCCTGGGACCTCTCTTGTTCGGTATATATTTCTCGGAGGTACAGGCCAACACGGAAGGACTGTGGCTGACTAAGTTCGCAGATGACTGCAAACTTGGCGCCATAATCGACTCTCCAGCCGACACAAGCATCCTCCAAAAGGGCCTCATAGAAACAGACAACTGGTGCCAGAGCCATGGCCTCAAGCTAAACGCCAAAAAGTGTATAGTCATCCCCTTTGGCAAAAACAAAGTGCCCACAAATTACCACATAGGTGGTAATCCATTAAGTACAGAAGAAGTAATTAGGGACCTGGGGACCCAAGTTGATAGCAATCTCTCATTTGACAACCACGTGGCCAAAGTGGTTAGAAAAACATTTTATATAGCCCACCTAATCATGAAGGGATTCACATCTAGATCAGGGGAGGTCATCGTGCCTCTTTACTCATTCCTCATCCAATCCATAATTGAGTACAATGCCCCTTTTGGGATGTACCTTACCAGACACCTGCAGCAACTGGAAAGACCCCAAAAGTACCTCACCAAGAGGATCATAGGGCTCAAACAGATGCCATATGCTGCCCGGTTAAAGAAACTCCAGCTCTACTCAGTGGCATACTGCCTGCTCAGAGGTGATCTGTGCCTGACATATAAAGCCATGTCCAACCCGGAATTAATGGGCATGCTGCACCTCAGAAAATCCAAATCCCATCGAGCTACATGCTCGAGAGACTTGAACCTCAGCACTGAAATAAATAGGACATGCTGGAGGGACAGATTCATAACCCAGAGGCTCCCTTCACTCTGGAATAAAATCCCAGTCCAGGTTAAGCAGAGTCCCTCATTGACTCTCTTCAAGAGGAATCTTGATGAGTGGATGGGAGATAGTAGGTTTACCCCGGGTATCACTTCTGTGTCACTGTTAGACAGAGGCACAGTATACTAACTTTGAAAAAGGGCATAGAAAAATTAATTTAAAATGGTTGTCGAAAGCCAAACACACTCTGGCTAGGCTTATAAATGCCCTAGGGCAGATAGCCTAGTATGAACCTATGAACCTATGAACCTATAATGGACTGCATCACATTGGTGCATTTTAATGCTCCAGCAAAGTATAAGGAAAGCAAATTCCACACATTTGTGTTGCAAGAACTAAAAAGGCTCTAAATTCTAACTCCCCCCCACATGTACTGCACACATGGGTGTAGTAAAATAAATCCGAATAGCTTCTAGTGTGCAAGTTCCATTCCATTAACTGAGAGACTAAAGATTAAGCTGAACCCTCTGGTGCCTTGGCTTGGGAAGTTTATTGGAGAACATGAAGGGGGCAGATCAGCTGCATTTTGCTTAATATCTTGGAATCACACTTACTAAGTACTGCCTGTATCTGCTTCAAGGCAAGATAGAAATCTGCCCAACCAGAAAGCATTTCATAATGATATGCTAAAGCAATAATAACCCTGATATAATTACACAAAATAATATACCAACACTTGCCTTGGGTTCTGATCTTGTCACAGTATTTAGAAACTCTAAGCAAAGAGTGAGTCCTAATGCTGGATAGAAAAAAGAAATGGAATTACTTTCATCAATGCCTTGATGACGTGATGGAATATAACAAGACCTTACAAATTTATACTTCAGAAAAAACTCTGTTGGCTAATACTGTAAAAGCCTTTCCTTTGCTATACAGACTGTCTGAGACCTAAAATCAGCTCACCTACCCTCGTGACACTTATGTGAGACACACTTTAGAGGTTTAACCAGCTAGTCTTGTGTAGTGTACCACACTTTGGGAAACAGTTGTTTAAATAGGATGGGGCCTTTTCAGAATCAGAGCACCTGCAGGTCATAATTAAAAGCCTTGTAGGCAGAACAAATGGTTAGCATTTGCAGAAATGTTGGGACTGATGATACTTGGAATGGGATCATCAAGAGGCGGCTCCTTCAGCTCCCACGATAGGGTTTTAGTTCACTCATTGGTAAGGCAGGGACACTGAACTGATCCTTAGAACTTTGACTTTCAATACATTATTGTCTCCTCCTCATCCCTACCCCTTTGGAGCAGACACTACTAAGCTGGTGACTGGTGTATTGCACTGAATTGCAGGAATGCAGGAGACTGACGTTGGCACTTTGTCGGGGTGGGGGTTCCATTGTGCCAAACTGTTTTTCAGGACTTCAGCTCAGTTTGGTATAGAAACACAAGGCTGCAGCAGCCACCCTGACTTTTCCATTGAATTTGGACTGCAATAATCCTTAAAAACACCCTGGTACCCTGTTCACTGTCAGCCCCACCCCTCGTCTCATGAGCCCCTCACATCAGGAATATTAATTGTCTCAGACAACTTAAGTTCTGTTCTGCTTTGCAAGACTAACACTTACTACCATGCACACCAAACTGTATGTACTTTTTGGAGATGGACCTTTTTTGTATAAGTAATTATCCAAACCCAAAAGACACAGAATTCTGTTTATTTATTTATTTTTTATCGGGTGATTTATTAAATCTCAAAGTTTTCCTGTGGCTGCCTCTGCATTTTTTGGTTTTGGATAATTATTGGTTTTGTACACTGCCATTTTGGGTCCTGATGCCTGACTTGTCTTTTTATTTTGCTCAGAAGAAGTATGAGATAATTAATTTCATGTGCTAATGATAGTTTTATGTACTTTTATACACAACAGCATTCTAGGGGCAATACATATTATTTTAACTTTAGATAAACCAGAGGAATAGTTTAAACTGGTTGCCACTGCTGAAGATGGTTCCCAAAAAAATCAGGATTTGAAGGGGCCACTTGGGAATTCGTGGCACCCCACTATTTTGCTCTCAAAACTAGGAAATACAGAGGAATTTGGTATGGTCGAGAGTTATGTTTTGACCACTGATTTTTGCAGTTTTATTAGCTCGTCTGAATATATTTTTAAAGCTTCTTCCATTTTTCCAGCCTTTTGTTATTTCAGTTGATATACACCTTCAGTTTCATTTATTTTAATCTGCTCTGAGCACATCTGACTTATTTTACCTCTAGATTACTGGAAGCCATGTTTTGCATCAAAGCTGGAGCCTGAACTGCTTTTTGCTGAACAGCTGCAGGATTCTTCCCAGCCAATGTTTTCTCCTCACCTTTCACTTTCAGGTTCTCTGAATTTCTTTTTTGCTGGCATCCAGACAGTAGACTTACTAGCCAGTTACTGAAATGTATCCAAAAAGAAAAATTCACTGGGTTTCTTTTGTGTTGGGTTTCTTTTCTGTGTTTTTGTTTTCACACTGGGAGAGCTGAAATTAAGTTGTTACAGCCATCTTGGAAGTTCTGTACTTTGTGTCGTGTTGGGTGTTACTTCTAATACACTTAATATAGTAAAAAGGGACATATGGCTATCCTTGGAGTTGGGGACTACTTTCATTTCATAACCAACTTTGCTTTTTCTTCCTAGTTGTGTGCTTAACTTCTTTGCTGGTCTAAGTACCTTCATATGGTAGAAGGTGAAGAATCTGTTAAACAAAGCAATCAGTTTTCCCTCCTATCATAGTGTTCATTATCTACAAGTTCTACTTCAGGAGTTTATTTTTCAGTTTTCCATTATGGCTATGCAATGTGGGGATGGGGTTCTCAATACACTGATCTACATGGATGTATGTCAGAGTGTGAATTATTTCTTTAGCTCTTCAGACAGGGATATTAGGTTTGCTTTGGAATAATCTCTGAATATTCTGCAGTTATTGGTTGGGATGGTACACGTTCTGAGAGAGAAGATAACAGTCTTGTGTTCATATTTAATCAAGGATAGGATGAAATTAGTAAAGATGGTGTCAAATATGCTGTCACATCTGACAGGAACTTGGACTATTTGATCTAAGGAGTTAAAGCTGGTAAACCTGTGGAATGATTGTTTAGGCATATTACTTATTGTATAAGGTTTTCCATTTAATTGTCTGGCAGTTGGTGCAGGCAGTAAGGTTATGAATTGTAGCTCCAGTGGTACAGGGTTTGATTCCCTTTGCCTCCTGTGTGACCTTAAGCAAGTCACATAACCAGACATTACTCATGAGTTCCCCTTGAAAAAGGATTGTATGTCCAAGGGTGCTACCTGGTTAACAAATCAAACTATTATTAGATAAATTCACCCAGGATTATCTTATTGGGATTAAGAGGCACAGAATTCAACTTTTGAAAATAGTTTTTAATGGTCATCGGGAGACATTTAGTGGTATCTATAATCTGAACCAATGTGGCTTATATAGCATGATTAAGATGCTCAGACCAAATTGGTGTCATGAGGATTTGGTATGAAGTAATGAGGGACCAGATAACTATTACTTTGCAACTGCTCCCAGCTAGTCTGAATGAATGAGAAGCACTGAACTCTTGTATTGAGAGGACTGAAATAAAGTTTATGTAACTATAGATATATGTAAATGTATGAATGTCAGGAAATCCATAAAATTCATCAGTCCCATTTTTTGCTCAGACTCCTAGTATTGAGCACTGCCCCTTAATGTAAGCCAAATTGGAATTCGGTAGGGTGGAATGCCCAAGAAATGGACCTTGCCTAAAAAGGCACTATGGAGGTAAAAAAAAGCCATAGCCATTGATGTGCAAACCATGAAGAGAGATGCAAGCCATCCCTGGTGAAGCAGGCTGGCTTGACAATTATCTCCCCGAATACTGACATACATGGGACCCTTTTATAATGACACTCAGTTATCCAATTGCTGTAGTTAAATATTCTGTTTGGATTGTATCTCTGGAAAGAAATGCTGCTTTCCTTTTGGGAGATCTTGGTCAGCTATAGAAAATAATGCTCTTATAGATCAAGATTTTCTCTCTGAAGACCAGCACATCTCCAGGGATATTCCAACCTCTTTAACTGTCTGTCAACAACTAGATAGATCTGTAGCACAGAGACATAAAACCCTACCTTTGTTCTAAATGATCTAGGATCAAATAGCAGCCACCACACTACAGGAGATACAAAGGGAAGGCTTCATCTTCAAGTCTAAGCTTGTCACATCCTATAAGAATATTAAGTCATTTATATACTTTAGTCTAGGGATAGCAATGCTAATTAGCTCACTGTTCATCCAGGATAAAAGAGGTCATTGTTCTCCTCTACTCATCTCTTATTAGACCCATTATAGAGTACAATACCCCTTTTGATATGTACCTCACAAGACATCTACAACAACTGGAAAGGCCGCAGAAATACCTCACAAAGAGGATTACCAGCCTCAAAGAGATGCCCTACGCAGACCGTCTAAAAAAACTCCAGCTATACTCCATCGCATATCGCCTACTCAGAGGCGAACTCTGCCTAACATACAAATCTATGTCAAACCCAGAGCTGTTGGACATGCTCCACTTAAAGAAATCCCAATCCCTCCAAGCTACACGCTCTAGGGACCTAAACCTTGTCACCACAATAAACAGAACATGCTGGAGGGATAGATTCCTGTCCCAGAGACTTCCCATACTCTGGAACAAACTACCTATCTATATCAAACAAAGCTCCTCATTAGCACTCTTAATGAAACATCTTGATGATTGGATGGGAAATAGGAAATTCACCCCGAAGATCACTTTTGTGACTCTGCTTGACAGGGGCACAGGAAAATAATTTTCTTGGGTGGCAAAAGCCAGGGTACCGTTTGGCTAGGCTTATATAGGTCCTAGGGCCAATAGCCTAGTACCTACCTGTGAACCTATAACTGTTTCATAATACAGTGGAATTCCTTAGAAAGAGCATTTGACTCATTCTGTATCCAATAAGATTTTGGTGATACATCAAATAGTCATTGCTACAGTCAATAAACTCCTGTAGAGATATCCTCACACAAATGGATAGATGGTATATGAGATGAAATGTGCAGATGATTCTTGCAGTCATACATATTCAAAAGATTTGTTACTGATATTGGCAATCTGAGCCACTCCACTTAACTCATTGCTTCTTATAAGAGTACAGTCATCAGGAAGGCAGAGTCCCTGTGTATCCTGTAAGAGTATATTCATCTTTACCAGAGACTTCCCTGTATTCCTGAAACAAATATACTAAGTCACTGTTTTCAAAGTCTAATATATGAAGCCCCTGTAAAGGTACATAAATAAAACTAAGGCAGCAAAGTGGCATCTGTGAAGACTGGTAGAGAAGGGTGAAGACTGCCAGACTAGTCAGATAGAATTTTATACATAATTCTATCATTTGTAAATATGAATGTAAACTGCAGACTCGTCTTAAATGTAATAAAATACTATTACGTGTAGAACTGGAAATAAATGTGACAACAGTGCATTCTACTGACCAAAGTAAAGCATGTGGTGACCCTTTGAAATAGACAGTGGTGCCGAAAAGTCTAGATGAAGAAATTCTTTCTGTTGTTATAATCAAGAGTTAAATTGCTAGATTTAAACATGCAAATGTATTTTTATTGCTCTATTCCTGACCAGCTGCAAGATAACAAAATGGAGATGTTAAGAATGTAAATGCAGTTAATGTGTAGCCTGGGAACACCAGGAAAGTGAACAAGAATGATGTAATGTTTTTCAGAACTGCAATAGCAATTTAAAAAAAGAGAGAATCAGAAGGCATTAAGCATTTTTGTCTTGATCATTCAACTCACAGCACTCCGTGGTGGTGGTGCTGTGGTAGCGTTGTCGCCTCACATTAAGACGCTGTCCAGTTTGATTCTCAGCTAGAGCGTCTTCTGCGTGGTGACATGCGTGAATGGGCATACCTTCATTGAAGGTTGTGTGTCAGGCCTGGCAAGCCGGTATGTAAAAATCAACTGCCAATCATTAGTGGACCGGAGTTTCGCTGTGGCGACCCCTAACCGGGAAAAGCCGAAAGACACAAACAAACAAATTCAACTCACAGCACTGCCTGTTGTCTTATGTAAGTTATCTTAGACTTGTATTTTTTTTAGGGCTAGCTAGAAGCTAGAAAGATTAGACTGTGTTTTTCTGTGATGTCAGAACTGTACTACTGAATTATTAGAAGTATTTCTGTGTGATCTCTGAACTCTTGACTAGCACTGACTGTGTAGTAGAAAGTATTGTCTTGTGGTTTTAATTATTTATTATTAAATATTTTAAAACATTTTAACTGTGGCTGGTTTGTGTAGAGATAATTTAAGCTCACGAGTACATTGCATATTTATAGAGTTTACTGTCCAAGTCACTGCAAATAAGCTTGAATGTTTAGTCACATCTACCAATTGGATATTAATATTGCACAGTAATAATTGGACACCCTTTTAAGGGCCTTTGGGTCGCTGATAAATATTAGCTGGGTGGTGGCAAGTGGTACTACCGTATAGTCTGGGTAAAAGGGGCACAGCTGGAGAACCTGTACTAGCCTTCCCCAGAAGTGTCTGTGTGGTTGTGTAAACTCTTATCTCAAAGTGTGTGTGTGTGTGTGTGTGTGTGTGTGTGTGTGTGTGTGTGTGTGTGTGTGTGTGTGTGAAAGCTACTTGGGCAGGGACACGAAGCACTGGTTGGGCAGAGAAGGTGCTGGAGATTTTAGCTTGCCCAGCTAGGCTGAGATCTGGACCCTATAGCTGTGCCAGTGGGGAGTCTTATTGGGGACCTGGGGAGCAAGGCAGTGACCGGCCCTGGAGTGACTGTGAACTCTGTGTGCTCTTAAGGGAAATTGCACTTTACTGTGTGTATTTGTTATCCTTTCCTCATATATGAGATGCCGTCTCTGGTGTTAGTGGTGAGGATTGAGGCTCCTTGATTGCTGCACCAGGGCACGGGCATCACAGCATCTACAAGCTGACATAAGTTGCTAAGCATCACAGCAAAATGGTCAACATGGGCTGCTCAGAGCTGGAGTAAGTATAGTTTGCAAAAAGTTATGAAAAATATGATATGTTTCCATGTTTACATTAATAATGCAAAAATAGAATATGATAGTGTCTTGCTGGGCATGGTGTATTCAAGTAGTCTGCGTTAGTAAAAAAAATGCAGTAAAATATGGTGGATAATGTAAAGATATTTTGATATAAAAAAGCTCTTTGATAAAGCTTTAACGAATATTGTATTGTATTATTTGTAATATTTGTAATATTTGTATTGCATTTCTTATATGCATTAATTTCATAAAAAACATGTAACCTACAGATGATCAGATACTGCCATCTTATACAAAACATTAAGGCACACAATGTTGCCACAGATACTTGCCATCTAATACAAATAATTTTGTAGATTAAAATTGTTTTAAAATATTGTGAAATTATTATATGCTTAATTTGCATCCAAGAATATCAAAAACATTGGTTCCCTATCCCATCTGATCATGCATCATTGGAGAACTCCTGAACAGATGAACTATTCTTTAACCAATATCTTGGATTTATCTTGCACATGTGCAAAAATGTAAGCCATTGTTTGACCATAGCACTTGTATTTTCTGGCAAATTAAATCATTTTTTCTTCCATAAATATGGAATATAAAATCTGTGACTACAAACAGACCTTTATGCTAACACCAGTGTACATCCCACTGTCCACCAAACAGATATCATATTTTGCATTTTTTATTCAACTCACGTCATCTATGAGATATTATAAACCTAATAGAGTGTTTCAGAAGAGGCATTTTCATCAGGAAGCAAATAGTTTCCTGGCTTAGAAGCTTTCAGGAAGTAAAGAAGGGAATTAGTATCCTGCTGCTGAGTATTAAATAAGTTAAACTCAGATTTAAAACACTTTTATTTCTACAAAAGATTTTTTGCAGTGTTATAATTCAACAGTGTTGTAATGTTTAAAAGTACTTGTTCACTGATGGGAATAGTTTTTCTTTTCCTTTTATTCTTTTTTCTAAAATATATTATATTTATTCTGAATTTATCATGAGAAAGAAGTTCCCCAATACTCAGGTCAGTGTCTGTGTGATACCAATATCTGTGAACCTCTAAGTATGGAACAATGATTTATGTAGGTCCTTTCAGGTCCCTTCCACTAGGGCCACTGAGATACCATTGCTCCAATCAATATTTAACTGATAGCACATTATCTAAGACCAACAATGCCCTCTGGGTGAGCATTTCAGGGAAATAATGGACTTTCCAGAGGTGGTTTCCACTTGGTAAATCTTTTTGCAAGTGTTGATGGACTTCTTCCTTGGCTGTTCATTTACTTACCCATCTCTCTCTCACACACAGACCCATCCAGCATTGAGCTTCTCAAGTTCAGGAATTTGAAAAACTTGGTATTTCTTGCCTTCCTTAGGATATGTGAGCTTTGGCATGACCTTAAGCTTCTCCCCACTAAGGGATAAGGATGAGGGCTGGAATCTTATTAGAGATTAATGTTCCTTTTGGAGGATAAACTGTCATGAGGCATTCACTAGTTTAGAGGCTTGTCAGAATTCTCTTGGAAGATGTTTAACTTATCCAAAAATCAAATGATTAAGCTTTTCTGAATAGTGGGAATTCTATTTGTTCAGCCTGACATTAAGAAAGTCTTTTCCATTTAGGATTGCAAGTTGTCTGCTTGATTTTGTCAGACAAATTAAATGTCATCAGGCACAGCAACTTTCCTTGTGTGAGCAATGGGATTTTAGTTAGTTCTGCAAAGTACTTGCTTGGTTATGCTCCAAGTTTGATCATGTCAGTTCTTCTGCACTCATGTCTCTAGTTTTGCGTCTGTGCCCCTCTAATTGTGGGTTTGAGCCAGGGCCAGTCAAGCTGTTACTGTTTTGGGTATCCCCAGATATTGCAATTTCAGGATTACCTATTCCTCTCTTATCACTGATGTAGTTCTATTTGTAATCTAGGAAAACTTAATCTGTCCAATACTTAGGAAGTCTAATTGGGATCTAGGCATCCTAGGTAGTTGTTACAATATGTCTAACCTTTTCTTTATTGGTAAAATTATTGATAAAGTGAAGTCTAAATATCTTAAATCTTTCCTAGACAACCACAAGCTTTTGCATCTCATTTCAGTCTGGTTTCAGAGAATGCCAAAGCTCTAAGACAATTAATTCCACTGGATAATAATTTAAAAGTAGTTTGAAACCAAAGGTCCTCAATAACTGTTTCGCCATATTTGACAGGCTTGATTATGTAAAACTCTTGAGTGTCAGGGGGCCCACTGCAGAATTTCTTCCATAGCATGGGATGAGTTTGCCTCCCAGCTTAGTGTAATCAGAGGGTAGGATCAGGTGTTACTTTGTATTTTACAATTCCTGTTAAATGTGGGTTCCCCAAGGATCTATTTTGTGACCTCTGTTGTTCACCATGGGGGAGGGGTTCCCCAAGCATCTATTTTTGTGACCTCTGCTGTTCACTATGTACATATTGCTACTTAACCTTTTCATTAGAACAAGATGTCTCCAGTACTGCTCCTATAAAAATGTTGCACATGTTCATGCTTCCTTTCCTCATGAGTGTGTGGCTACCTTTAGGCCTCTGTAAGATTATATCCTTACACAGATGATGACACAAAACCATCTCAAACTCAGCCCTTGTGAGATCACTGTGTAGGCACTTTGTGACACCTATTAACCCACCGCAGGTCCAGTTTCTCAGTTTACATTGATAAATGGTGGTAATTATTTTACGTTTGTGAAAAGGACATGTAACCTTCATGTAATACTCAATACTTAGTTGATATTTCAGGGTGAGGTATCAATTGTTGTCATGTTGTTGCCATCTGAAGGCTAAATTCTGAATTAAATCTTTCATTCTGCCTGAAGATTTGCTTATGATGATTCATACCTTGGTCACTATTTATCTGGATTTTTGCATGCCCTTTGCCTATAGCTACTCAGCTGTGAACTTGGCAGGTTTTAGCTGGTATTGAACTCTCTGGTCTGGCTACTTGTGTCAGCCACTCAATACACTTCTAAGTTATACTGGTTCTGTAGTCAATGCAGTGGCTGCTGAGAAAAATGGTATCATCTTTGAGGATTTTCTGCTTGTTTTTGATGACCTGTAAGGCCAGGGTCTCTTCGATTTAAAGGAGCTTCTCATGCTGTACTTCTGTAATGGTTATTTAGACACCCAGCTGTAACTGAACACTTCTGGGATCCTTTCATTTTTACAACATACTGGACCTGTTAGAATGTGCCATCATAAAGAAAGCTTTTCAAGATGTACCTTTCCACTGCTTTATTGTGATCTTTCTTATTCTAATATTTTATTTCAAGCAGTCCTAGGGTGAGTACATTTTTGAAGTTACTTAACTTATCCTTCTTTACTTATTTTACTGCTTATACTTTATTTTATGTGATTAGTCACATGCACAGATTTATAACACTTTACTGATTCATTGATTGAAAAATTGATATAAGCCATATCTAGATCAGGGTTGTAAGGGGTATACCTAAGTACCAGTGGAATGTATCATTTATGATTACTTTCCCCATGTAATGTTATAGTGTCTCCCACATTCACAACTACTACACTGCTACTGGTCACCTAGTGTGTGTGTGTGTGTGTGTGTGTGTGTGTGTGTGTGTGTGTCTGTGTGTGTGTGTGTGTGTGTGTGTGTGTGCGCGCGCACACGTGCGCACACATGCATTTGTGTTTAAGTTGTTAGTAGGTAGGTCTGCAACTTAAGCCGACCTACCTACTAACAACTTAAACACATACCTAAGCCCCCTTCACAGGATGCATACAACTCTGCTGAAGAGTATGCCAATGCAGTATACAAGCACCTGTACAACTGCATAGACTCAACCATGCCCAACAGAACTAAAGCATGCTCTACAAGGAAACACAAACCTGTCTGGTGGAAATCCTCTATCAACAGGCTTTACAACAAAAGGAAGAAACTGTTGTCCAAGGGCAAAAAAGAACAAATTCCAAATTGGAAAAACTCCCTCCTTAGCCTCAACAAGTAAATTAAATCACTAGTGAAAACCTCCAAAGCCAATTATGAATCGAAACTAGCCTCGAAAACAAAGGGAAACCACAAAGCCTTCTTCAGTTGTGTCAGAAACCTCCGTGGCAAAGCCCAGCTTTGTTTTGAACTAGTACTTAATGGTATCACTTTCAGTGATCCTGTTGACTTAGCCAACCTGTTAGCAGATAGGTTCAGTGCAAACTTCACCCCCCCGTCCCCCATCAAAGGCCCAATTGACATTCACGATACTTGTCCCGCACCTCACATCTCTGTAGATCAAGTGTTAAAGGCCCTACCCAAGGCAAAGAATGCGGCTTCCATGGGACCTGATAGTATCCCAAGCTGTATTCTGCACCATCTCCAGCAAGAACTCGCTTCACCATTCAGCACCCTATTCAACCACAGCCTAAGTACAGGTTTCATTCCAGCAGAGTGGAGAACTGCCATTGTCATCCCTTTGCACAAAGGCGGTGCCACTACTGACCCTAGAAGCTGTTGCCCCATTAGTTTGATAAGTCTGATCTGTAAAACCATGGAGCATATCATTATTATGGATCTCATAAACAAGGACATAGGCAATCTCCAAGCACTTGACCCCACCCAGTTTGGATTTGTCAACAGCAGATGTTGCCTGTTGAACCTGGTTAACTTCTTTGAGACTATCACTAAGGCCCTGGATGAGGGAAAGTCAGTACACACAGCTTACCTTGACATGGTCAAGGCCTTTGACAGAATCCCCCACTTGGGCATCATCAAAAAGCTAGCACAACTTGGCATAAATCCCTGTCTCATCAGGTGGGTGGCCAACTGGCTCACTGATAGGACCCACAAGGTCAAAATAGGCACCTGTATCTCTGACAGCAGACCTGTCACTAGTGGTGTTCCCCAGGGATCTGTTCTGGGACCCCTACTATTTGGCATATACTTCTCAGAGGTCCAGGCAAAGACAAAAGACCAGTGTCTGACCAAGTTTGCAGACGACTGTAAGTTGGGTGCTGTCATTGACTCCCTAGATGATGTTGACATACAGCAAGAGGGTCTTGCAGTAACAAATAACTGGTGTCAAAGTCATGGTCTTAAGTTAAATGAAAAAAAAATCTATTATCATACCATTTGGCAAAAACATGGCCCCTACTGATTACAACATCAACAGCAACCCCCTAAGCACACAAACTGTGGCGAGAGATCTGGGTACTCAGGTTGACAACAATCTCACATTTGACCATCATGTGGCTGCAGTGGTCAGAAAAGCCTCTTACTTGGTTCATCTCATAAGTAAAGGGATTGCATCCAGAAAAAAGGAGGTTATTACCTCTTTGTACTCCTCTCACATGAGGCCAATAACTGAGTATAATGCCCTGTTTGGTATGTACCTCTCCAAACACCTACACCAACTGGAAAGGCCACAGAAATACCTCACAAAGAGAATCCATGGCCCCCAATACCTGTCCTATTTAGACAGGCTCAAATCACTATCACCCTACTTAGTATCATACAGATAGCTCAGAAGTGATCTGTGTCTCCCCTACAAGGCACCTTCCAACCCTGCCCTCCTAGAGATGCTTCATATCCATATCCACAAGTCTAACTCCTCACACATTACCCACTTAAAAGACCTAAATCTAATATGCAACATCAACAAAACCTGCTGGAGAGACAGGCTTGTCTCCCAGAGACTTCCCATACATTTCAAACAAAGTACCTCGCTGACCCTCTTCAAGCACAACCTTGATGAGTGAATGGGAAACCACAAATTTGTCCCAGGCATTCCAACTGTGTCCCTCATTGACAGGGGTGACAGGGGCTGACTGAGGTTTCCTTTTTTTGGGGATAAACTCTTGGCTAGGCTTGTAAGGGCCTCAGGGCCATTAACCTAATAACCTCCTAAGATCCTAAGAGATAGGTTAAATCATCTTCCGAGTGTAGAAATAGCAATTCTCATGTACCATGTATTACATCCATTGTCTAGTGCATACCTCTGAACTTATTTTCACAATAATTCTGGACAAAGCCAGAAGCAATGGGGTACAAATGTTCAAAGCCAATGGTATTTTTTAAAATAATGTTCTAGTAAAACAACAAGTATTGATTGGATCAGCATATATTAACAGTAAGAAGTATGAAACTCTTAATGAATGGTATTATTTACGAACTGCAAGTTTTAGTAATTTAACAGAAAATCAAAAATGTTATCATGGGCAGGGCAAAGAAATAAGGCAAAATTTGGAATGCTGTCCAAAACACGGACAGTTGGAAAGTGTGAGTAGGTCTTCAAAAAGTCCAAAGAATTACATCAGTTATGCCTTGGATGTCAACATAAATTATTCATTTCAGGAGACCATTCACCTTCCAAGCTGCAAACAGTAACCTTGGTGTTTATTTCAAACTAAAGGTAATGTTGACAGTGATGTAGAGCTGTATTTAAACAGTGTTCTTAGTTAGCTCAAAAACACAAAAACAATTCAAGAACAAATCTGTTACCTTATAGTTAGATAGCGGTTTGAAAGGACTGAAATGAGTTAGTGTAGGGCAATAGTTAGATATTGTAATATCAGTGCATTTAAACCTTCCCTAGTAACTTTTATTTCCTCACAAGGAAATTATGAAAATTAATTGTTGCAATTTGTGTTGCAGCTTTTCTTTATTAAATACAAAACTATATGGCCGGGATTCAGTAATCCTCTGTGTAAGACTAAATAAGTCTTACACGGAAACTGCAGCCTAAGAGTATGATGTCAGCGCGCCATGCATATTCATGAGGGCATGCTGACTCAACTCTAAGGCTAACACAGAGCATGCACGAGTGCAGGGGGCGTATCAGACTGACGAGCAGTCCAAATATCCATGCCCCTGCAAGTGCCTAAATCTGCAAATGTCACCAGACATGAGCGATTCCGCTCAAATGTGTATATCCCCAACACTACACTCCCCCACATTCTAAACCTCTGTACAAATATAATAAAATGTAAAACTTTTTTTTTATTATTCCAGATATAGCTGCCTGTATTTGTGCGTGTGTGCGTGGGTTTTCCCATTGCTTAGCTACAGTTAGCAGTTTAGACATCAAAGGGGATAGCAAGCCACTTATGCGCAAATTAAGCCTAATAGCGTAGTGGTAGAGCTTTCACACAAAGCGGAGGCATCCCTGGTTCGAATCCCACCACTCCCCATTCCATTTTCTGTAGGAAATATGTGCATAAAAATAATTCCTGACATTTACCTTTTAAACTTTAGTAAAATGCATTGAAATGGCTTATGTAGTAGTGAACGATATTTTATATATATATATATATATATATATATATATATATATATATATATATGTATGTATATATATATATATATATATGTATATATATATATATATATATATATATATATATATACATATATATATATATATATATATATATATATATATGTATAACAAGGTGAAATGGTCATGCATACTGATGAATGCATAAGTAATGTATCTTAAGCAATGTGAAGCACTGCTAAGCAAGGTTTACCAGTATTAAGCACATTTATGAATAACTGCCCACAGCTCTTAGCACTGCTTTAACTAGCATAATGGCTTTGTGTGGAGCTGCACATCACACCAAGTAGTGTAAACAAAACATGTTTGAATGAAGCTGCGCACCGCACTAATTAGCACAACGTCGGGCAACTTCGAGCAACGTAGAGCAACGTTGGGCAAAGTTGAGCAAAGTCGGTTAAACACAGCCACACCTCCTAGCCGGTCAGACCAGTAGTAAAATAAAAAGCAATGACAGGCCTCGAACCCAGGCTACTGTGCACAATAACCACAGCACAGAACCACTAAGCCTTGACAGCTTTCGCTGACCATGCACTGTCAACATACATATACATATTAATCAAAGTTTACTCAGTGCTAAGCAGGTGTGCACTCAGCTGAGAATTTTCAAATCTGGCCAATCACAAATAAGTGCGGGAAATGAGGCATATTTAAGCTCCATAGGCGGGAATACTTGCCATAACTGGTTGTAGCTCCCTTCTGCAGGCAGCATGGCTGGAGTCGGAGAGGGCTCTCGCTTTCGAGTGTAATGGTGGGGCATTGAGGAGTCAAAAGCGATGGCTTGGCTCCTTGCCCATAATCATGATGCTAGACTCCTGCAGGGCCAGTTCCAGGGCACAGAATACAAAGCAGAAGCCTGGAACCATCTCGCACATGATCTCATCAGTGCCACAGGCGTCCCTCAGACTGGTGAGCAGGTCAGACACCACTACGCAGACCTGAAGAGATGCAGCAGGACCAACTGAACCAATGGATACAGGAGGCCAGTGGGATGCACAATGCCCCACTACTGAGTAGGTAGCCATGGAATGGAGTATGTAAGAATTGCTATTGTACTCAATATTATGGATAGGCATATGTCTCAATATCACTTCATTTACTTCACAGCTGCAGGTGTCCGTGCTGCGAATCAGCAAGCCTATGCAGATAGGCTGCTAAGGCTGTGCCACCAGCCAGGTTAGTAATTATTCTGCATGTACTGTTATATAAAATAAGTGAAAGAGCCTGAAAAAGAGTGTTGTAACCCATTAATAAAGGTATAATAAGTCCTGAATAATTTCTCTGCATGTACTGTTATACAAAATAAGTGAGAGAGCCTGAAAAAGAGTGATGCAACCCATTAATAAAGGTATAATACGTCTTGAATAAGTCTTCTGCATGCACTGTAATATCAAATAAATGAGAGAGCCTCTAGAAAAGTGTGTAATGTAATTAATAAAGGTATAATTCCTGGAGTGTGTCCGTGTCACTTAGTTCGAAATGTTGTACACTTGCATTATATAAATAGTACTGTTGTATTAAGCACTGTCAACCCACACTTGGGCAGGCCCATATAAAGTGGATGAAGGGAGTGCCAGTAGCTGTGAAGCATATATACAGTCCTCAACTGTTGGTTAATGGCTGGCATGTATAGGTAAATCTGGCACACAAGTAGCTTATTAATGTGTTCCCCAGAAATGTCAGTGTGCTGCTAGAAATGTAGGGGACTGTAAAAATATAACTGATAATGTCACCTGAACACATCCTGATATGTAGATATATAAATATAAATAAAATATATAAATACGTAGCAGTAACATCTGCATCATGGACAATTTGTATGTCAGATACAGGTCAGGTATATAAGGAACTAGCAAAACCCATTTCACAACTTAATGGACTTTGCCTAGTGTAATAATACATGTAGGGGATATATACCTGCAGTCAATAGGAATGTAGTGTAAACTATAAGTACATATAAGTTGTTAATGGAGGTATCTTTTTACACCCTACTGTATGTGCATAAACAATGCAATTCCACACCTCAATGGGTATGCCTAATCTCAAAACATTTGTTGGGACATATGTCCTATTGGTTTATAAATATCTGCATTTGCTTTGATGCATGTGCCCTGTTCAAACACCACAATCTTGGTGGCCTGTTGCCACCAATCAATCCTGCATGCTATTGGAATGTCCACTGTTGTTCTATATATGCATGTGTTATGCTTGCAGTTCAACTGTTGGAACTTTGGTGTGTTGGGTTAATGGGAATATTACTGCATGCTGTTACAACTAATTTGGAATGCTGTTGGCTGTTCCCAACCCATATTGTCATTAAATCCTCCTAAACATAGAACGTATGGGAAGGCCAGTCCCAGCGGACCCACCTGTCCCACCTCAGCTGGCGATGGCACCTGGCACCAGCAGGTCCGGTGCCTAGCCTGGGACCTCCTCCTCCATTGGCCCTGTGTCACCTTCGGGTGGAATCGCTGCAGGGGATGGGGCTCATCCCCCCATGCAAGCATGGCTGGAGGAGGGCCACCTATCACCCTTCAAACCATCCGGGCTGTGGTGCGTAGGGAGATCCAGCATTCTGTCACTGATCCTCTACGCCAGCTCGAGGCACGAGTGGCGTGACTCACGGGTGAGCTTGCACCTACTATGCAGCCCCCAGCACAGCCACCCTCTGGGCTGTGAAGGTGCAGTGGTGACTGCCCATGGGTGGGGATCTCAGTTCCACTGTTGCCATCTGTGGACTCATGGGCTTGCGATTTCCAAACATCCTTCCCGTCAATGGTGTTCACCCACCCCATGTGTCATATTCTGCCCCTGTATGCATCTTGTTTGTCTTGTCTGTTTACCTCCCCAACCTACCTCCCCAAATATACCTACTTCTCCTACCCCACATTCCACTCTCACCTGAGAAAAAAAAAAAGAGCAATCTGCTCCCACAAAAACATTATGTCCCATACATAGCTGCCCATTTTGCACACATGTCCGCTGGACACACAAACTGAAATTTAATTGGCAGTACAACATACATTTTTGTCCTCACCCCTCTCTCAGGGGTGGAAGGTTCCAAATTTCCCTCCATATTTCTAGTATATGTACAGCTACTGCTGTTAAAGAAATGGGCAGTTATGGACCTTCCCTAACCTGTCCTGCACATCCCTAGCTGTTTTCCCCACTGTCTTTCCCTCTTTGTGCCCCTTTTTCACCACTTTCCTAGCTCCCCATTTTCTTTTCTTTCAAAGAAATGAGCGTGGGGGTTAGCGGGAGTAAGCACTTTTAAGCAGTCGTTAGCGGGTTTGTGCGAGTGTGCGCTTGTGTGCGCTTAGCTAAGTATTGCTAAGCGTCAAGCAAAACCACGCAAACCCTCTTACAACTGCTTAAAAGTGCCTTAGTCACCCTGCATGTGAGGGCCCTTGTTTGGCTCAGCAGCAAAAGAAAACACCACTGTCGGTCTCGAACCCTGGACCTTGGGCACACTAGACTGCATGAAGTACCACTAAGCCACAGTAAATACACAGCAAGCTGTTGCCAAAATTATATATATATATATATATATATATATATATATATATATATATATATATATATATATATATATATATATATATATATATATATATATATATATATATATATATATATATATATATATATATATATATATATATATATATATATATATATATATATATATATATATATATATATATATATATATATATATATATATATATATATATACACATATATATATATATATATATATATATATATATATATATATATATTTATATAAAACATTACCAGCAGTTGTTGTGGAATTGCATTACATGACTGTGATAACAGAACCAGCCATTCTAGCAGTAAATAATGTTACGGCAGCACTTTACAACCCCCACACAGTATCAAAGCAGGACAATCCCCACCCAATTGTACAAAATGCCTGTGTGTTCAAGGTCCAGCAAGGATGTAGGTAGGTATACTCAGTACTGGAATTGTCCAGTTTTCATGAGCATCCTGTGCTAATGTCAACCAAAAAAAAGCATAAACTGTGCAGAAGTGAGTACATTAATATTCACAGTATAGCAGTTCACAAACAGTTCATGTGCCAAATGAAAACATCTCAATAACTACATATGTGTGGCAGCTAATTGTATAAGTTGAAAATAAACTACATACTCCCATGTATCTTGTGTTAGCATTTGTAGGGGTGAGTACAATTCTACACTGACAACTGTGTACTGGAAGTGGCAACATTCAGGTCTGAGTACAACATTCAAATCACTGGCTACACCCCTAGCATCAGATATAAGAAGTATACCAACCTTCTGACTTACACAATGGTGACCACAACAAACAAGCATGGTCCCCACTTTGGAAAGCTGAAAGGGCTATGCCTACCTGACTTAGCAATTTATAGCATTGGGTTGCTATGACTGTGAGTACTGCAAGTACCACACAGCAGGCTGCATGCAATTGCCAAATGGTGGCCACCAATTGGTGCAGAGGCCATCACATGCACATGTGCAGATACCTATAAAAGCAGGCTGTACTTGCTGTCCACACATGCAATCATTTTATTGCAGGTACGGAGAGAGAGAGAGTGAGAGTGAGGGACACAGACAACAGCAAGAAAAAAAAACGATATAAAAAATATATTGAAAAAATAATATATTGAAAAAAAAGATTAAAACAATATTGAAAAATAAATAATATATTGAAAAAAAATTATACTGAAAAAAAAATCTTGAAAAAAATAAGATATAAAAAAAATTAATTACAAAACACATGGAACTGACAAATACAAACACATACAAAGGAAAGGTATATAACAGCTATGTATTTACTGGCATGTAGTAGATGTTTCTGAAGAGTACTCTACATAGTTTGAATCATCCATATTTGGCAGCAGTACGTATCTATGCACAGATGCCCTGCATAACTACTGGCATGGAGAAATCAGTGTGTAGCTGTGTGCTGTGGGATATGACTGTGACATATATAGTTCAGCATTAAATGTCAAACATCTGATCCATGTTATCTGTGTCCTGTACAGTAGTGTGTACAATGTCTGTTTAGGGGAGTAGCACATACAGTTATATAAACATGGATGTGACAGAGTAACAAATGCATGATAATCATATTAATGTGTAGCTTAGCATTGGCAACAGCTGTACCAGGCTAGTATGCTAATCTAGCATTTGCAGCTATATATACACCCTCTCATATTACTGTGTGCTCACATGTGACACCTGTTCATGTTGCAGCAAGGCCCAACAGGTCAGCCATGAGGTACACGAACTTACAACAGTGTGGACCTTGTGTGTGTATGGCACACACATATGGAAAGATCTGCCTGTGTCAGATATATTAGCATCTGTACATGTGCATAGAGCAAGGGTCATACTGCAATTGTTTGTGAAGGGTGGACATATATATATCTTGTTGAAGGTTGTTATGTGCATATTTCTATGTAGGTTGTAGTGTGTGGCAAACAAGACAGCATACAGTGCTGGTATATGACATGTGGTGGTTAAACGCTGTGGGTATGATTCGTCAGGTTTGCAGTGTTGCAGCCAGTGAGGGCTGCTAAAGCTACATGGGCTGAGAACACCTTCAATGCATTCCGTGCAACACTGTGCAATATTATGACATAACTGTATACCTCACAACATTCTCATAATTGATATCTCCACCATGAAAGGTGGACTGTATATGTGCCTATATGTGTATCTATATGTACACCAATGGATGTTTATATGTATGTGTGTGTGTGTGTGTGTGTGTGTGTGTGTGTGTGTGTGTGTGTGTGTGTGTGT
This sequence comes from Protopterus annectens, assembly GCF_019279795.1. NCBI lineage: Eukaryota > Metazoa > Chordata > Ceratodontiformes > Protopteridae > Protopterus > Protopterus annectens. The sequence goes on along the minus strand of NC_056729.1, from coordinate 1,161,914,370 downwards.
GTGTGTGTGTATATATATATATATATATATATATATATATATATATATATATATATATATATAGAGAGAGAGAGAGAGAGAGACAGGGTCATATTTACTGCAACAGATGCCTGGTGACAAAGCCATGGACTCAAGCTCAATGTTGACACTGCATTGGCATCCCTTCTTGCAAAAACTCTGTACCCATTAATTACCACATAGGTGGTAGTCTACTTAACACCGAAGGTGTGATAAGAGACCATGGGACACAGGTGGATTGTAGTCTCCCCTTTGATAATCACAGTGCCACACTAGTCATGTAATCTGTCTACGTGGCACACGTCATCACAAAAGGTGTGTCATCCAGGTAAATATAGGTCAGTATTCCCCTCTACTCATCACACATAAAACCCATGATAGAGTACAATGCCTCATGTGGTAAGTACCTCACAAGACATCTACAGCAACTGGAAAGGACACAGACATACCTCACAAAGAGTAATACCGGCCTCAAACAAATGCCCTATGCAGACCGTCTCACAAAACACAGCTAGACTGTGTCACATACCGCCTACCCAGAGGTGACCTCTGCCTAACATACAAAGCTATGTCAAACCCAGAGCTGTTGGACATGCTCCACGTAAACAGATCACAAGCCCTATGAGCTACACGCTCTAGTGACCTAAACCTTGTGACCTCAATAAACAGCACATGCTGGAGGGATAGATTCCTATCTCAGAGACATCCCATACTCTGGAACAAACCACCTATTAACAGCAAACAAAGCTCATAATTAGCAGTCATCATAAATAATCCTGATGATTGTATGGGAGATAGGAAATACACCCCGGGAATCACCTCTGTGGCTCTGCTTGACAGGGCCACATGAAATGAAATTACCTGTGTGTCAAAGGCCAGGGTGGCGTATGGCTAGACTTCTATAGGCCCTAGGGTCAATAGCCTATTACCTACCTATGAACCGATACACACCCACATGTACTTGTTGCAATAATTGCTATGTGAGGTTGACTGAGTGTGATGGTGAATGTGTTGGTGAATGTGTCAGAGTTCTGTATATGTGTGATAGCTTAGTGGGAAACTGTTTCTGTCATGGTATTATGTGTCCTAGCTGTGATCCCAGCAAAAGATGTGTATGCTATTGCTAGGCAGAAAAATCAGTATGCCATACGGTCTGATGTAGTCCAATGGTGTCGATTGGGGTGTCCCATTGTAGGCTAAAGCAGTACATGTATGTTTATTGAGTGTTACTGCTGGCAAATCCAACTCCTGTATGAACTGTAGTACTACCTGAAGCTGTATGCCTAAACAGCACAGTATGGTGTATGTCCACATTTCTTGGAACCACTGTTTTGTGTGTTCCCTGTAGTCCTCACAGATTACATACCTCAGGCATAAGGTTTTGTAACTACTGACATACAGTACTGTATGGTACACAGGTAAAGGTCATCTGGATTGCCATACCTTTGTGTCTGGTATGTATGTCTGATGTGTGTGTGGGTATGCCTGTACCATGGCCTCAGTCATATGTGTGTTACAGGATATAAGTGCATATCTAGCAACATGTATAGTCCAGTACAGCAGTATGTCACCTATATTAACGAATGTGCACGTATGTTAGGCAGGGGTTTGCCATCAACGACTAGTGTGGTATACTGGTAATACTGTAACTGGACTTTGCAATCATTGCAATGGATTACATATTTCTTGATGCATTAGCTTGATATATACCTCCTGTGGCTAGATGGTGCATTGTGTCGCATACAGTGTGCCATGTACTGTTGCATAGTCTTACATACTGGTTTATCTTTGCTGCTGTGCAAAACATGGTTTGATATATAGAGTGTGCCAGGCACTGTCAGGCAGTTGTGGGTTGAGCACTGATATGTGATATTGAAAGTGTATATCCTCTGACAGCCAATAGGTTGCTATATATGGCAGTTAATTGATATCTGTACTTTAGAATGTTAAATGTGCCACGTGACTTGCTCACACATATTGTTTCATTGTCTTCCAGGGTCATGGCCCACCATCGTAATCCCACATATAGCCCAGCAGAGGAGGAACAGATTACAACAAGCCTGGTGCAACACTACGCTCTGCTGTTCTCAAGAACCAACCAGGACCAGCATGAATGGACTGCACTGTGGCAAGATCTTGTCTGTAGGGTAAATGACATAGACATGCATAACCGGACATATGAGCAGGTACGCCATCACTGCAGCGATTTAATTAGACATGTCCAGCAACGTGCATCTGATATCCATAGACAACAGCTTGCCACAGGTGGTGGGGTAGCCATCCACCCCCTCCCCCCTCACCAGAGTGGAGGAGCTGCTCCTGAGCCAGGTGGCTCCTGGCCATCAACAACAACAACAAATAACATGTATCATCATGGAAGCCGGAGCCACCCAGCAAGTTGACATGGAGCATGCAGGTAACATGGCATAGCTGTAGACTACTGTTACCTCTATTGGTAGAGCATGCTTATGTGAGATGTGTACTGTGTAGTTAGAAGATGCGGTGCCTAGTGTTGTGCAATACTAATAATTAGGAATATAATCTGTAGGCCTGTGAGTGTCAACCGTTGTACTACTGTAAGATTGCAAACATACAGTAGCAATGTCACAGTTGTTGCCACTGACAAACTGTCTCATATCCTTGTAGGTCCCTCTGGTGTGACAGCAAGGCAGCAGACCCATGCTGGTGAGTGTGTTCTACATTTAATATTGCTAATTAAATGTGCATGTCATAGGTGAGGTGTAGGCCATGTACACGTAATATACCTATGCATAATGCATGCTGTGCATGTTTGCTGTGAGACTGCACATCCCAGTAATGTGAGTAGCTGCCTCAAACACATGCAATACACAGACCATCCCACACAGTTGTGGCAACACTGTAGTGGACATTGGATAGGCAGAGTTGATACACATGCACACAACATACACAACTTTGTCATACTCAGTACACGTTAACATGCTACACATGGCGTATTCAGACACCCGCTGTAAGATCACACTCCAGTATCCCAAATGTCATCCATGCAGCACACATAATATACCTGAGGGGTAGAGGCCTCTCATGTGGCTGCGAGACACTCTTCAACACATAACACATTCATGTTAGGCAATGCCCCCTATTGGGCACTTTACAAACCAATGTAACAACTGGCTGTGAAACGGTGAATTTAGCCATGGTACTGCAGTTCAGGTACAGCATGCTATGTGCCGGTCTGGCACACAGTAGCCTTGCATGACCACATGATGCTGCATGATGATGGCTCATGGTACTACACCCCATCCAGTTACAGTAACCACAGTACTACACATAGCATTAATTGCTATGTGCCTCAATGTTGTGTGTGTGCAAACATAAGCACCTATACACAATATGCATAGCAATCACCATTTGTACAAAGTGACACACATATGTCTTGTAATGCTATTGAGTGAATAGGTCACATGACACACATTGTGTATGTGTGATGTTTAATGCTGCAGTTGTGTTGTAGCATGCCATGTCATGGCTGGCACTGGCATGTCCACAATATGTCCTACACTCACCATAACCACTGTACAATGGCTATGTTGAGCAATGGTATTCCATCAGGTATACATGCACCACTCATCCTGTGTGTATACATAGCATGCATGTGCTAAACCTGTGTCCACAATTATCTGCTAAAGACACAGACGCTCTAAACAGACATGGATATCTATGTGATACACAGATACACATCCAGCCATGGTATGTATACCTGTGAGTGATGGTGCACAGGACATTGCAGAGCTTTTAATACTTGCACAGCAATGTTGTGTCCATGTACATATTGCTTTCCAGGGTGAGGCCAATCACTGAACAACAACACACATGCATCAAAGCCATGTATACTGTTATTAGCAAGGGCTGTCTACACTCGCACTGCATGCTGTTGAGCAACACACATCCTGCATGTTGACATGTATGATATAACTGTTTGGCTTGTCATACTTTACCCCACCATCACCCGCTATTGAGTATGTTCTGGATTGCTGGTGGTGGTGTGTGTGTGTGTGTGTGTGTGTGTGTGTGTGTGTGTGTGTGTGTGTGTGTGTGTGTGTGTGTGTGTCTGCTTTAGTGAGGAGTGTATTTGTGTGGATGTGTGCATGTATGCATGTGTTCATGTGTGCATGTGTGCATATGTGCATGTGTTCATGTGTTCATGTGTTCATGTGTGCATGTGTGCATGTGCGCATGTGTGCATGTGTGCATGTGTGCATGTGTTCATGTGTTCATGTGTACATGTGTGCATGTGTGCATGTGTTCATGTGTGTATGTGTTCATTTGTTCATGTGTGCATGTGTTCCGACATCATGTACAGGTCGTAAAGTGTGTTTCCTGTCTTCCTCTCACAGGTGCTGTGTTTGGGCTGGTTCACTGCAGCAGGGAAACTAATGTTACTGAGCAAAATAGTGATAATGATAATAGGTGTGTTGAGGCACAGGCATGATTGCCAGGGTCTGTCATTGGGCCACCAATCGACAGCACACAAGTTTCCACCCCATCCATGCACACAGTCATATTGCCAATACATCCATCACCAATACCCTTAGCTGAGGGACAGCATACAGTCGGCATTGGCCAGGACAGTGTGGTATCTATGGCACATGCATCCCGACACAGCAGCCATACCCAGATGTCTGGAAGGGTACCACATAGGCAGATGTCCAGGGGTCCTCATTGGAGCACTGTTGCTCATCATGCCCCTGGCAGACATGCCACAGGTCTTACAATCTCATGCATGTTCCAGGCTGTCATGGAGGCACATACATGTATGGAACGGTACACCAGACAGGGACTAAGGGCACAGAAGGCACATAACACCGCTGTGATTGACAGTGTTCTTGACCTAGCAGGTGCCATCTGTAATTACACTGAGGTCACTGATAGACATTGGGGTGAGACATTAGGTGTCCTCTGCAATATCGTGTCCATGTGTCAGGACAGTGCAGGACGGTTGAGTCATCAACGTGGATGTATGCCAGCAACATCAGCATCTGGCAGTTGCCGCAGACGTCCCTCAAGTCACAGCCACTCCCGTAGTGCCAGTACCAGCCCCAGCAATGTTGGGGGTGGGCTGTCCATAGAACATCCTAGAAGACCACGTGCATGTGGCTCTGAACAGTCCCAGCAGGGACCTGGGTCGAGTGTACATCCATCTACCTCTGGGGATAGTACCCAGTCTGGCTTAGTACCTGATAGTGTCAGTAGCACCCCTGCCAGGCACAGTTACTGTATCTGTGGCCAGAGACGGTGATCTGTAAAGCCTGGCAGGTACAGTCTGTGGCTGTCCCACAAATACCTGTATATAGCAGCCACATGGTGGAATTGTGTGCATGCAGACACACACACACATAAACCAGACACCTAGGGCTAACATATACCCACACACATTACATCAACATTGGCCCATAGCAGTACTCTTGGCCCTCACACACAAACACACACACACACACACACACACACACACACACACACACACACACACACACACACACACACACACACACACACACACACATGTTGATTGTATGGCTCACTGTAGGCCTCTGGCAAACCAACAACACACCCTGTGCATATAATGAAACCTGTGCCACCTCCTGTCATCTGTAACATTGATGCAGGAACAGGCTACCATGGTGCTGATGCACAGGTTGAATTTATAGCAGTATAGCAATGTTAGCATGTTGTCAGCAGTAGAGTGTAATGATATGCTTGAAGGTGTAGCTGAGCAGGCATGATGCATTAAAGCTATGATTGTCAATGTAGTATTGTTTACACCAGGGTTAGTTCCAATAGTGTATTGTCCACCCACATGCCACTTGGCTGATGTGTGTAGTATTTGCAGCATGTGTTAGAGAGTGGACAGTATGTGTGGGGTGTGTGTAGCACAGATTTGCAGGTGTACATTTGTGAACATGGTGGAAGTGCACTGTCTGCATGTATGTGCATAGTGGACACATGGGCAGGGTGACATGCCCTGTATTACACAGTAACACTCCATAGTTTCTATGTGTGACCAGTATGCATTGTACTACACACATTTCGGAACTTGACTACACATGGTTTGACACTGTGCTGTGGGTGATATTGTTACTATCTGTCATTGTTTTGCATTCTGGTAGTATACATAACTTCAACAGCCTGACCATAACCAATCGTTAGATGATGTCTTGACAACTAACACACAGATGTAGGACACACAGTAACATTTGAATCCTTCAGGTACTATACTATGCCAGTAACCAGTGGTATTCACCTGCACCCATTACTGGGACCACTCCTGTTTGGCATATAGCTCTCTTAGGTACAAGCAATCACAGTAGGAATATGTCCGTCCATGTCTGGTAATGCATACTGTGGCCTATAATGCATTCTCCAGATGACACACACATCCTCCACAAGGGTATCATACAGACAGATACCTTATGTCGAACCCATGCTGTAAAGCTATAAGCCAACCAAAGCATAGTCATCCACCTTTACGGAACATAGTATCCCCACAGTACCACATAGGTAGTAGCCACCAACATGATGAACAGGTACCGATGTGTACATGCAACCAAGTGTTACGTCATCTCTCCTTTGATAATCACATTTCCAAAGGTATTTTGAAATCCCTCGGTGGATCACATAAGCAATAAGGGGTCTGCATGCATATCCACAAAGGTTGTTGTACACCTATAATGAATAGCCATCATTGACAGACTTTGCTGCATTTTAACAGGTGTGACATATACCTCGGCCATAAACCCTCACTCACACAATTCAACAGAACCCGTAATGAGTGTGTGTGACACGGATGACCTAGGCCAGGGATCACTGCAGTGGCTGGCCTTGTCACAAGCATACAGATGTGACCTAAGGTCTGGAAAGCAACAGCACACTCTGGCAAAGATGACAGATGTGTTCTTGGAGAAAGCAGGGTTCCCACACATGTAATAATTGAGTTCACATGTACGTATATGTATTTGCCACACAGTTACCTCACATGTGCAATGCACATACTGTTTTGTCATACTGATATGTCATACAGTAGTAAAAGCAAAACCCACAACACATTGACCAACAATGTCACACACATAGAGCATGCATACACTCTCACCAAGTGCAGGATTCAAACCCCTATCTAACTACTTTATGATAATAGAGTAATACATATTAACATGACATGCTATACACATTACTAGATGTTTTCCTTTCCACAGGTATATTTGTAGGATGGTGACATCTTCAGACTTGACAAAGATAAGTATACCGCTTTTAAGGTGTTTTAGTAGTCTCCAAAATTGTTGCTCCTCTCCAAGGAGATTATACACAAACACACACAGCTGTTAAGTGCAGGATTCAAACCCCTACTTAACTACTTCATGATACTACAGGAGTATGCTTTAACATGACACGCTATACACATTACTGGTAGTTCTCGTTTCCACTGATATATTTGCAGGATGGTGACATCATCAGACTTGACAAAGATTAGTATACCACTTTTAAGGTGTTTGAGTACTCTCCAAAAAGGCTGCTTCTCTCCAAGGAGATCACACACAAACAGACACACACTTGTCAAGTGCAGGATTCAAACCACTATCTAATTACTTCATGATACTAGAGGGACACGCATCAAGAAGACACGCTATATACATTACTGTGAGTTCTCTTTTTCACAGGTATATTTGTAGATGGTGACATCTTCAGACTTGACAAAGATAAGTATACCACTTTTAAGGTGTTTTAGTAGTATCAAAACTTGTTGCTTTGCTCCAAGGAGATCACATACAAACAGTTATCAAGTGCAGGATTCAACCCCCTATCTAACGACTACAGGATACTAGAGGAGTATGCATTTACACAACATGCTATACACATTACTGGCAGTTCTCTTTTCCACTGGTATATTTGCAGGATGGTGACATCATCAGACTTGACAAAGATTAGTATACCACTTTTAAGGTGCTTGAGTACTCTCCAAAAAGGCTGCTTCTCTCCAAGGAGATCACACACAAACAGACACACACTTGTCAAGTGCAGGATTCAAACCACTATCTAATTACTTCATGATACTAGAGGGACACACATCAAGAAGACACGCTATATACATTACTGTGAGTTCGCTTTTTCACAGGTATATTTGTAGATGATGACATCTTCAGACTTGACAAAGATAAGTATACCACTTTTAAGGTGTTTTAGTAGTATCCAAACTTGTTGCTTTGCTCCAAGGAGATCACATACAAACAGTTATCAAGTGCAGGATTCAACCCCCTATCTAACGACTACAGGATACTAGAGGAGTATGCATTTACACAACATGCTATACACATTACTGGCAGTTCTCTTTTCCACTGGTATATTTGTAGGATGGTGACATCATCAGACTTGACAAAGATTAGTATACCACATTTAAGGTGTTTGAGTACTCTCCAAAAAGGTTGCTCTTCTTCCAGGAAATCACACACACACAGTTGTCAAGTGCAAGATTCAAACCACTACCTAACTACTTCATGATACTAGAAGGGGACCCATTAATACGATGCGCTGTACACATTACTGTGAGTTCTCTTTTCTGCAGGTATATTTGTAGGATGGTGACATCTTCAGACTTGACAAAGATAAGTATACCACTTTTAAGGTGTTTAAGCAGTCACCAAACTTGTTGCTTTTCTCCAAGTAGATCCCACACAAACACTCACACAGTTGTCAAGTGCAAGATTCAAACTCCTACCTAATTACTTCATGATACTAGGGGAGTATGCATTAACACAACATGCTAGACACGTTACTGGTAGTTCTGTTTTTCCACTGGTATATTTCTAGGATGGTGATATCATCAGACTTGACAAAGATTAGTATACCACTTTTAAGGTGTTTGAGTACGCTCCAAAAAGATTGCTCCTCTCCAAGGAGATCACACGCAAACAGACATACACACTTGTCAAGTGCAGGATTCAAACCCCTACCTAACTGGTTTTTGATACTATAGAAGTAGGTATTTACATGACACACTATACACATCACTGTGAGCTTTCTTTTCCACAGGTATATTTGTAGGATGGTGACATCATCAGACTTGAAGAAGATTGGTATACCACCTTTAGGGTGTTTCACTACTCTCCAAAAAGGTTGCTCCTCTCCAAGGAGGTCACACACAAACAGACATACACACTTGTCAAGTGCAGGATTTGAACCCCTACCTAACTGGTTTATGATACTACAGAAGTACACATTTACACAACACACTATACACATTACTGTGAGCTCTCCTTTCCACAGGTATATTTGTAGGATGGTGACATCATCAGACTAGACAAAGTGGGCTACATTAGTTGACATTAGGTGGGCTGCATAGAAGGAATGTCTGAACACTTTGGCCATGTGATCATCAAAGGAGAGTTTACTATCTACCTATGTCCCCAGGGCCATAATGACTTTCTCCGTACATACTGGATTACAACTTATGTGGTAATTTGTTTGCACATGTTTTAACCAAAGGGGATGACTATGCATTCTTTGGCATTCTGCTTGAGGGCATTGTTTTGACACCAGGTATCTGTCTCTGTAAGACCCTTCTGGAGGATGTCTGTGTCAGCCATAGAGTCGATTATGGACCACAGTTAGCAGTCATCTGCAAACCTGTTCAGCCATACTCCTCCCGTGCTTGCCTGTACCTCTGATCAGTATCTACTGAACAGGTGGGGTCCCAGGACCAAGACCTGTGGGATGCCATTTGTGACTGGCTTAGAGTTGGACATGGCACCTGCAACTCTGAACATATGTGTTTGTTCTGTGAGCCACTTGGCCACCAATCCCCTGATATAGCTGTTAATGTTCAAGCTGGTAAGCTTGTCCATGATGACAGAGTGGGGAATGGTGTAGAAAGTCCTTAGTGAGGTCCAGGTGGGCTGTGTGGACTACTTTCACCTCCATCTATGTCCTTGGTAACTGTTTGAAATAAGTCAACTAGATTTAGGAGGCAGGATCTGCCTTTAACAAGGTGAAGTTGTGTAGATTCCAGTGTCTGGAGGTCCCCAATGTCTCCATTTATGGGTTCCATGACAATTTGCTCCATAGCTTTGTAGACCAGGCTGAGTAGACATATAGGGCAATGGTTTCCAGGTTCTGTTGTGGCACCCCCTTTGTAGAGCTGGATGACTGTTAGTGTATGCCATTCTTTGGGTACATAGCCCGTGGTACGATTGAGTCCAGACAGTGAATGTAGGTGAGGGTGTAGTTCCTTTTGGGCCTACTGTAAGACGCAGCCTGGGACACCATCCAGTCCCATTGATGCTGTGTTCTTAGCTTTGGATAGGGCTGTCTTTACCTGCATGTCCATGAAGTCTGGGGCTCTGCATCCTTCTGTGATGGACACAGGCCCTTTTGGGGGTGATGGGGGGAGTTTACACTGAACTTGTCCCCCAGGATGTGGGCAATGAAAGTTGGTTCAGTGTATTTCTTGCCATTTTTTAGTAGCTGACAGCATATTTGGAAGTTGACACCTACATGTCTGATATAGCTACTGAAGGCTTTGTGGTTGTTATTCTTAAATTCCTTGGCAATCTGTCTTTAGAAACTGGCCTTGGAGTATTTTATGAGTGATCATTGTTGCTTCCTAATAGTGATCAGTGATGCCTTTCCTTTTGTGAAGTTTGCTCTATCATGTGTTTGTTTCCTCCTTCTGTTGTCTAGCTTATTTATGGGCAACAACCACCAGATTGTTTTCTTATTTTTGGAGGGGTGCATCTTGGTTTTATTTGTGATGTCTCAATCCATGCATCCCTGTAGATGCTCATAGGATGCACTTGTAAATGATTCGGCAGATTGTATACCATTATCCTATAGCAAGAGGGCTTTGGAACTTTCCACTTTGGTGTTGGAAAGTGTGCAGTTTGCTTTTGAAAATGTCTTCACAGTGATTTCATTGACTGGGTGGGAGGGGGGATGTGGATGTCCAGTGGGATTACTTTATGATCTGATATTACCAGCGAGGGGTTTATCTCTGTTGTGGAACACTGGTACCCCATGTTGGTGATGATCATGTCCAGTATGTTGTCACCTCTAGTGGGTGTGGTGACCAGCTGTTCCAGGGTGTTAGAGTTTTTAAACTCTAGGAAACATTGGGCAAAGGACGTTGTACACGAGTAATTCTCCCACTCAATGTTTGGGTAGTTGTAATCTCCTCATATAATGGTGTTTGACAGGACCTTTATATTTTCCACTGTTCTCAGGAATACTGAGTGAGGTTCCTGAGGCAAGGTAGGTGATCTGTAGCAGGCTACAATCTGATGAGCAGCTTTGCCCAATGTTAGTTGCACTTGCATGGTCTCCAAAGCCTCATGCTGTGCCACTAACCTGAAGGTGTGGGTATCCATAAGGTAAATGGGTACACCCCTTCCTTTTGTATTTCACTCGTGGTTTTGGGTCCGAAGGTCAGAGGGATTGTGAGTGTTTTACGTGGAGCATGTCCAACAGCTCTGTGTTTGACATAGCTTTGTATGTTAGGCAGTGAACACCTCTGAGTAGACGATATGCAAGGGAATACGGATAGAGCATTTTGAGATGGTCTGTGTATGGCATGTATTTCAGGCCACTAATGCTCTTTGTGAGGTATTGCTGCAGACTTTCCAGTTGTTGTAGTTGTCTTGTGAAGTACATAGCAAAAGTGGCATTGGACTCTATTATAGTTCTAGTGAGTGATGAGTAGAGGGGAACAATGTCCTCTTCTATTCTGCATGAGACACATTTTGTGATGAGGTGTGCCACATAGGAGGGTTTCCTGACTACTGTGGGGATGTGATTATCACAGTTGTGTCCACTTTCCAGCTGTGACCCAAGGTCTCTTGTCACACTTTCAGTGTTAAGTATACTACTGCCTATGCTGTAGTTCTTGGCTACAGAATTTTTAACAAAGGGGATGACAATGCACCTTTTGGCATTGAGCTAGAGCCCATGGCTTTGACAACAGCCATCTGTCTCAGTGAGGCCCTTTTGTAGGATGTCCACATTTTTAGTGTTTACAATTATGGCTCCTAGTTTGCAGTCCTCTGGAAACTTCAGTAGCCACAGACCTTCCATGTTAAAGTTTACTTCAGGGAAGTAGATACTAAACAGGACAAGACTCAGGACTGGACCCTGTGGTACTGCACTCGTCACTGGTCCAAAGTCATACTTGGAGTCTGCTACTTTCACAATGTGTGTTCTGTCAGTAAGCCTGTTGGCAACCTATCTTGTCACATTGCAATTTATACCTAGTTTAGTGGGTTTATCTATATTTCCAGAGTGTGGGGTGGTGTTGTAAGCCGTGGCAGGATCTACATAGGCTGTGGGAACCACCTTACCCTTGTCTACAGTTCTGGTGACTGCTTCAATGTCATCTATCAGGTTTAGGAGACATGATCTGCATTTTACAAACCCAACATGGTTGTGGTCCAGGGTTTGGGGATTACCAATGTAATTTTTTGTAAGTTGTGTGATGATACATTCCATGGCCTTGAAGAGCGGGCTCATCAGGCTAATGGGACGCTAGTTCCTGGGGTCCGTGGTGTCTCCACACCTGTGTAGTGGGATAACCATCACTGTGCACCATTCAGCAGGCACAAAGCATGAGGTGAGGCTATGACTGCACATGGTACGTCAGTGTGGTGCCTGTTGGTTCTGTGGTTTGTGTAGAACACAGCCTGGGAAGTTATCTGGTCCCATGGCTGCTGTGATACTGGCTTTGGAGAGTGTTTTTTACCTGTGAAGCCGTCATGACAGCAACTTTACAGTCTTCCATTATAGAGACGTGCTCTTTCATGGGTGAGAGGAGGGTAAAGTTAACACTGATCCTATCTGCCAGGATGTTGGCAATATCAGTTGGGTCTGTATATTTAGTGCCATTGAGCTGTAACTCAGAACAGATCTGAGTGTAGCCATGACATGGACCTGTCTGTTGGGCAGAGATCTCCTGAGTAGACAGTATGCAACAGAGTACAGATTGGGTTACATTCAGTCTTGTTGCATGGGGCAACTGTTTGAGGCCAGTAATCCTCTTGTTAAGGTATTTCAGTGGTCTTTCTGGCTGCTGAAGGTGCCTAGTCAGATTCATCGCAAGTGTGTTGTGGTACTCTCTGACAGGTCTGATGACTGATGAGTAGTGGGAACCTCCTTTGACCTACATGCACAGACTTTGGCAGTTTGTGTGAACACATAGCATGATTTTCTGACCACTTTGTGAATGTGTTTCTGGAAGTAGAGATGACTATCCACATTTGTCCATAGATCCCTTATTATCACTTCCGTATTTAGCCGGTGTGTGAGCATGCCCAGTATGACCTTTCAGTATGTTGTTGCCTGACATTTGCTTCGTTTATTTGTGTGTGAGCATGCCCAGTATGACCTTTCAGTGTGATGCTGAATGAAATCCACTACATTTGTTGGAGTGTGTGAGCACGCCCGGTATAGACATTTATACTATATGTGTATGGAAAATCAAGTTGTATTTTTACAGCAGGGCTCACCTTTGTGTCATAGATCAACAGGGATCATGCTGTGCCTCCAGGGCTTCCATGAGACACTTTGCATAGACTTATCAACATTTCTACATACAGGGGGGACAGCTATTCTTTGTACATTTCTACCCGGTGGCATACCTGATTGTTACTGTGGGTGTACATAGGATGAGGGTTTCACCTGACACTTATACACATTTGCTATGCCTGCACTGCTATGCACGGTACACCATTTCAGTCTGTACTGTTGCCTATCGTACTGGCTTGAGGCATACTACTATACTGCAGATCTTAGCATCCAATGTCACGTATATTAGATTGTGACTTCATAGCCTACACAACCCACATCACACCGCCTGGCCTGATGTTCTGCATAGGCCTGTGGGGGAGGTTATCCATATGCCTATTTAGGGGCATGATACAGCATTTCTTTGTGTTTGCATTAGTGTACAGTTGTCCTGCTGTGTCTGCATCACAGAAATGCTATCATGGCTTAGTGGTTCAGTACTGTGACTATAGTGTACAGTGTCCTGGGTTCAAGCCCTATCACTGCTTTTTATTTTCATGCTGGGCAGACCAGACTGCTTAAGGAACAGTAAAGCAAATATGAGCATGTTTACCTGACTTTGCTCAACTTTGCCCGACCTTGCCCAACATTGCTCAATGTTGCCTGACGTTGCGCTAATTAGCACCGGCAATTTTGTTTACATATACTAAATATTGGTAAAAGCTGCTTAGCACTGCTTTATATTGCTTAAAACATGGCAATCATGCCTCAGGTGGTGCTGCAGGGCTGCCTATGTCGGATGCACATACTACACTCCCTATACATGTTTGGAAACAGGTAGTGTCAAGTTAGCATCCCTTTTATTTTATGTGCAAGTCAGAGAGAGGTATCATTTCCAGGGTTCCTACTGAGCCAGTGTATGTGCTATGCGTTGCCTCTTTACCAAGGCCAAGGCATACTGGGCATGCCTCTTTCTTCCTAGTGCAGCAGGCTCAGGTTGTTCCTCCTCTGAGTCACGCTGTGCCTGTGCAGGTCTTGGCAATGGTGGGGGGCTGTTTAGCCCTGCCCCATGCTGTTCCTGCTGCAGCTGTTTTCACAGGATCATATTGTGTAGCATGGCACATACCATGACAATTTGGGTACATGTAGTTGGTGAATACTGCAAGGCTCCACCAGATGTGTCCAGGCACCGGAACCATGACTTGAGCATCCCAAACACATGCTCGATTACATTTCATGTTTGTGCGTGTGCCTCATTATGGAGTTCTTGTTCAGGTGTGTGTGCATTTCTGATGGGTGTCATCAGCCATGGCTCTAGTGCGTATCTAGCATCTCCCACTAGGTGACCGTTAGGGATGTCCCCATTGGAAAATGTCTGATACAGCTGCATCAGATGCCAGATATGGGAATCGTGGTAGCTTCCAGGGCAGCCAGCACACACATTCAGTATTATGCCCTGGGCATCGCACACGACCTGACAGTTGATGGAGTGGAAGCCCTTGCGGTTGATGTAGGCCCTACCCTGCTCACCGGCTGGTGCTTTGATGTGTATGTGCATGCAGGCAATTGCACCCACTACCTCAGGGTATTCCGCTACTTGCTGGAAGAGATGCATATTGCTCGCCAATACCTCACAGGAATTGGGGAAATATACATGATAACCGACATGTGCTGACATGGCATTCAGGAACTGATGCAGTACCCTGGATGCTGATGCCTGTGAAATCCCCATCATATCACCAGTTGGTCTCTGGAAGGTACCTGTTGCTAGTATTCTTAGGCCAACACATACCTTGGTTTCCACTGGGATGGGTTTCCCTTTGTTGGTTCTGTGTGTGAGGCATGGCCTGCACAACTCAACAATTTGCTGCAGGAGGTCTCTGTCCACTCTATAGCGCTCCACTATCTCCAGCTCATGTAGCCCCTGGTAGGTTACCCTGGGTCTGTGCACTCTTCTCCGTCTCCTCACTGTGGGTTGCTCAGCAGCATTCGTAATGGCACCACCCTCAGCATCTTGCACATGTTGCCTTATAATAGCAATGGCAGCCCCTAACATTTTTTTGTCTCAGTTAAGCTTTTTAAGTTTTCACTTCTCTTTGTAGACTGCAGTGTTGCAGTGTTTCTGAGAAAAACATGGGGGAATGTTGTTTGCAGAGTTTTAAGTGCTGTCTGGGCTGGGCTAGTGTACTGCCTGTGTAATTGGCTGATTCTGATTGATTTCACCTGGCTGCTCTGCTAGTTCTCCTTGGTTAACTTCCTACTACTTCTTTTCCTTCCTTTTCCCATTCTGTTTCCACAGGGGCAGCGCCGCGCAAACAAGTGCAAACACCCGCACATAGGCTTACACATGCTTACCCAGGCTTAGGCGGGTGCAAATACACGCACACAGGCTTAGGAAGCCTTACACAGGCTTACACGGGTGCACACATGCTCACACAGGCTTAGACAGGTTTACAGGCGTGCACACGGGCGCACACAGTGTAAGCATCTTTGCAAGAAACTTTAGTGATATCCACAGAGTACACCTTCGGTTTCTGGGTTTCAGTTAAGACAACTATAGACACGCCTCTTCCAGTTGTGAGCAACTTACAGCAAACACATGCCACTCTGCTCCAATAAGCTTACAGTCTTTGATACATACCCCCTCATGATGTCACCTATTTTCTACTCTGTTACTCCCCTAATCTTACTCTTACACTCTAGGGACATGGTTCACATGGCAGGGAAAATTGGGATTCACTATCCTTATCCTCATTTGCATAGGATTGCCTACTAATGCTTGGTTACAGCTCTCAGACTGAGCTTCCCCCCTTAGCAACCACTACTCAGTAGCCATGTTGTCTACATCCTGCCATTCACCTGCATGGCAGAAGAATATTTTTAATAAAATGCCTATTTTTGGCTTTTATTTTTTTCTGGTTTTTAGAGCACCGCACGTTTACGCGGCGCGACGCTACGCTTAAACATCGGAGATCGGGGAAAAAAAATAAATTTTTTATTATTTTGCAACAGATGAAAATGCCAATGGCCTTATATTTGGCCATTGGCATGCTTCCTCAACTGGATGCATCCTTTATTTGGAGCTGTTATAGCTCCGTTTTGCTATTTGCAGAACGGTACTCCGTTACCAACGGAGTACATTTCTGCAAATAACACTACTCTTACTCGGACAGGTTAGTGTTTCCTGGATCACAAATTTACCTCATTTGCATAGCTTTCAGCAGCAAATGAAGTAATCTGCATAACCTAACACTGTCCGTGCAAGAGTAGTTTTAGGAGCTCTCATGCACGCCCCTGCCGGCTGTTCCAGGATCCCTCGGCAGACATATTGGCTGTCTGGAGTCTTACTCTACTCTTGGACTCCATGTAAGCCTTCGTAAATCCGGCCCTATATCTAATAACAGAAAACAGCTACATTAACAGAAATGTCCCAAATTCTCCTTCTCAAAGGAACATAAGAACTTCTCAGGAGTCTGAAGTAACAGTTTAGAATGGCCAGTGCACTCTGCAAAACTCTACTTCTCTGCTGGAGTCAGAGAGGAAATCTTGCATTCTAGGCAACATTGGTGATTTATGCTCCGTACTTAACTTCAGAGCAATTAATCAGAAATGCATTGAAAAGTTACTTAAAACGAGACAGTAAAAATAATATCTCCATGAAACCTTCATACAGCCGGAAGCATTTTAAAAATCTAAACCGTTTACACACTTATTAATTTTTCTCTTTCCACTAGAATGTTACCAGCTTATTTAGCAAAGAAGATGTTCATATCATTCCCACTACATAGAGTTCTAGTCCCTTCCTCTCAATCTGTCAGCCTATGCCCTATATCTAAGATTTTTGAAAAGCATCTATTTACAGAAGCATGACCATATAGACAAGTAGGGCATACTGTAATATACTGTATAATGCCCAGCATGGGTTCTGAACATGGTTTTGTACAAGGACTGCCATCTGTACTGTTACTGACCAAATTTATAACAGCATGAACAAAGGTCAATTAACTGGAGACATTTTATAGAGCTGACGTGTATTTGAAACTCTAAATTACTCCCTTATGAGTCAGAAAATGTGAAAAGTCAACTGTAGAGTAGTTGTCATAAAGTGATTCCACATCTACATTTCAAATAGGCCTTAATAACTCTGTACAGGTGAAATACCCCTTGATGTCGGACACTTTAGCTGTGGGGTTCCTCGGGGGTCTGTATTAGGGCCCATACTCTTCCCCATATTTAAAAATGACCTAAAACAAGCACTTCCATTGCTACACATAATAATGTAGGCTGTCAGTTTTTTCCTTCTCAGTTCAGGTATGACATCCAACAACCTACGGCATACGTTCCAAAATGTCTTTACTGCATTCTGGTGTTGAATAGTCCAAAGCAAATTACTAATAACATTCATCTTAACAACTGTTATGATCTTTGGCACAATAGAAATACAAGCTAATTTCTCACCAATAAGCATAACAGACTCACTAATCAACGTTGCTGAAATTACTCAGCAAAATATCTAGAGATTCTGTAAGACCCATGCTATCATTCAGGTGCTACGTTGAAGCAACTATCTCTGAAAGACTCTTGTAACTGAAACTTTTCTACAAAGTCAAACATGCTAACCTCTGAAGCCCTTGCCATAAATATACTAATACCAAAAGTGGAATATACCCTTATGTTTGTCCCCACCAAAGCTGCTTCCATATATAAGCTTCTCCTTCAACCTGAAATCAAGGCTACTAATATGCTACCAGCAGTCATATCTTAATGTTTGACTTTTCAGCGCACATGTACATTGTGAAATTTTCCTGAAATTCTTTTATGATGAATACTGACCCCGTTCTAAGAGTATGGTATTCGGTTTCAATCCCCCTATGTTACAGTGAGAGTAGATTGCACCTGCTGACTTGACAATTTTCATAAATATTGGAATTGCCTCATGTAGAAGCTCCCTTGTCACATGTGGTCCATCTGGCTAATCAGGTAACTCAACCTGTAAAACTGTCTGGCAATGCGAGCTGCAAACATTACAATAGATTTTTTTGCTATCCATCTGACCAAGGAGGTGGGTAATGACACTTTGTCAAGCAGAATTTATAGAAAGGAAACATATTTGAATATGCTTCTTTATTATGATAGCTGTCATCCAGTACATCAAAGATGAAGCATTATTAAAGGGCAAATGGTCAGGTTATCACGTCTCACTAGTGACGATGATTAATTCCAAAAAGAAATGTACACTTTGATAGGAATATTTTGAGATAGGGGTTATCCTTTGAAGTTGTTACTTAGTATTAAAAAGGAAGTATATAAGAAGAGAAACACTTCATTTTACCCCATCCTAAAACCACCAGAAAATGTGGTCAAGATGTACCAAATTACCGTCTGACAACAATGCATTACTTTTGCAATATAATCAAAAAAAAAACCCCTATTGGTTTCTGCTGTCAACAGGTTATGGGAATTGTATTTTGATAATGATATGAAAGATAAGCTGGGTTTGAAGCCCCAGGTAGTTTATAGTAGGGGCAAAAATATAAAGAACATTTTGGAAGGGCAATCAAAATTGAAGAAACCATATAAATCTTTGATGTACAAATGTGGTTCATGCAGGCTTTACAAATACATTAATGATGGACCGGGTGTTTCTATTTCAGGTTACGACCATATCTTGTGTTGCCCGGGCCACTGTAACTGTAGTATCAGCATAGTTGTATATTTATCAACCTGCACAGCATGCCCAGGTTATTATGTTGGAAAAACTACACGAAGGCTATGTGACCAGATAGCAGAACATCTAATGGACATTAGGAACAAAAATAAACACAAAGCTTTGTTCGTGCATAGTACTAATTGTATTAACTACAAAATATTTATATTTTTTTATTATTGACAGGGTCTATCCTAATGAGAGAGGGGGGATTGACAAACTAGAAGTGGAAATTAGAAAGACCAAATGGCAGATGAGACTTAATGCAACCCAAAAACCTGGGTTGAATGATTCTGTTTCAATGGCCCCTATTTTAAAACAGAGAACTTATGAGGGTTAATGCATCAGTTTGTTATTATATTATTTAATTTGTTTACATTATATATTTTTTATTGAACAAACGTGATGTTATCAAATATAAAGCAGTTTTGTATGAAAAGGTATTTACTGAGGGTTGCAGTGTCTATGTAATGCAATGAGATTGGATGCCAGGACTTAATTAAGGTTGTTTTTGGATTGGTTGTTGGATATGTTTGTGATTATTTAAACAGAATTTTTAACTATGCACTTCATGACTCTGAAGAAGCCAGTATGTTTTGTGGCAAAAGTGCTTAGTCGTTTTTTAATTATATATAATATTAAAACTGGACTCCAAAGTACCTGTTGTTTGTGATATGTTTTTATTTTTATTGTGTTTATGTTTAAATGTCTTTGGCAAAAGGAGTTGCTGTATGTGGCAGTTTTGTTGGTTATATTGTGTGTTGTTATGTTCTCCGGTTCGATCCTCGGCTGGGGTGCCTTCTGTGCGGAGTCTGCACGTCCTCCCTGTGGCTGTGTGCTCCGGTTTCCCCCCACATCCCAAAGACATGCTGTAGGTGGACTGAACACTCTAAATTGAGTGTGTGCATGTGTGTGTGCCTTCTGGTGAAGGTTGGGTGCTGGGCTGGCAACTCGACACCGTAAAACTCCACTGCCAATCAAGAGCGAACAAGGTGATCCAGTGTGGCAACCCCTAATCGGGAAAAGCCGAAAGAAGAAAAAGAAGAATTATGTGTTGTTATGATGTTAAGTAATGTTAGTTACAGTGCTGCCTGCCATGCATTTTCCGATGTATATAGTTACTTGTTTGAGTTTATTTCAAGATAATGCATATTGTTATACGTATTACTTTATAGTACATGGTTTACAAAAATAGAATATGCAGTGGTGGTGCTGTGGTAGCGTTGTCACCTCACAGTAAGATGTTGTCCTGTTCGATTCTCAGCTAAAGTGTCTTCTGTGTGGAGACATGCGTGAATGGGCGTACCTTCGTTGAAGGTTGTGCATCAGGCCTGGCATGTCGGTACGTAAAAATCTACTGCCAATCATTAGTGGACCGGAGTTCTGCTGTGGCGACCCCTAACCGGGAAAAGCCAAAAGATATAATAACTGTTCCTTTAATGTCCCTTTTTTCTGCCATAATTGCTGACATTCTACAGACAATAATAAACAGGATATACAAGTTTATATATATGGCTGAACCCAGAACACACCACTAGCTGTTATCACAAAAACTACTGGCTACCAATAACAGATAACCAGTAACCATTCTACTTGCTACAACAGTTTAAAAAAATAAATCTATATCAGTGCTACCCTTATTGTCTAAACTTATGGTTAGAATATCTGGATAACCACTCAGAAGAAACACTATTAATGTAATCAAAT
This sequence comes from Protopterus annectens, assembly GCF_019279795.1. NCBI lineage: Eukaryota > Metazoa > Chordata > Ceratodontiformes > Protopteridae > Protopterus > Protopterus annectens. The sequence continues at coordinate 1,161,893,423 of NC_056729.1, read as the reverse complement.
TAAACAGAATCTCTCTTTAGTCTAGTGGGTGGAAAAAGGATCTTTCAAGAACTGGGAAAGCTTGCCATAAACAGTTGCCAGCAGAAATAAGAAATTAAATCACCCAGCAAGAATTTTGTACAACACTAAAAGAATGTATATTTCTTTACTGAAACAAAATGTAAATATTTAAAAGACAGCGACTAACACAAATTATAACAGCTCTCCACAAAAGAAAGAAAGTAATTCAATAAATAAGTATTTTCCGTCATATATGTAATCACGCTAATAAAGTGATAGGATTATGCAAATTCAGAAGTGTAAAATGTGATATGACAAATTCAGAAAATATTTTATTGTAATTACTTTTCTTCTCACATAGTTGTAGAACAGATCTAAAATAATATCTGTATAGCTCTACTTGCCAAAATAAATTTCTGAACATGTGTATGATTCTTGTAAATATTGTCTACCCATCAAGTAGATCCCCTTCTCTAAAAATAATAAATAAATACCATGTATGATGCCGATGGCCCCAGACATGACTGAAAAGAGTCCTGTACCAACCTTCTTACCTAGCTAACAAATAATAAATAAAACATAATAAAAAGAAAAGTATGAAGTCTATGAAAAAATGATTATCCAAACTGCTGTGGAGGATTAGCTTCAGTGGTGGTGCTGGTTCTGACAGTGTTTAATATACACTCTGTTGCATGCAAATATATTTCTAAGATCTTGTGAGATGAAAAAATATTAAAAAATGTACACAACTTGCATATTCAGTGTCTACACAAACTGGTCTTTTTGGTCTGTCAGGCAGTACCCCTTAAAAAACTTATAAACATGGCAAAAAAACCCATAATGGACCACAAATACATATGCAGAAAATAATGTTAGATGGCTATGGTGGGTACAAGAGTACACTAATTTAAGACTATATAATTATGAGAATGTCATGGAAGTAGCATTACAGACACAAGACGTAGTCCATCATTAAGAAGGAAAAACTGCAGAAAGGAAACAAAAAGAGAGACAAATTTTCCATTGTGTTAATAAAAAGGCCAAGTAAGAGCATCAAAGCAAGAATGCAACATTTGGAAAATTCCATCAGGAACAAATAGAATTGTTGTTGGTCTTTTCTTTCTTCCTGTGGCAATGATGAAAGCTATAAATATCTGCAAAGTGTCTGTGCATTATCAGCAGACTGTGTCTGTGAACCTGCACTTACCTGCAAGACAGGATGTTATTAGCAGAGGTGTTCAAAGGCACTATGCATGCTTTAGATGCCAGGCCCAACCAGAGTTATTTCATCATATTGCAGTCAGTCCTAGGAGAGAGCTGAGAGCTGCAGAAAAGCAACAGACAAGTGAAAATTAACAAGACAGCCTAGCTTTAGACTTGGACAATAATGGCAATGATTCTTAATATAAAATACAAACTCAGAAAGCAATGGACAACCTCTAAGGAACAATAATAACTCATGGGATATGTTTGGGTTGCAAGGCTAGGCCTGTAAAGGTTCCAGTGGTTGTTAGCCTAGGATATACCTATGAAGAGTGAGGAAACTCTTAGAATGCTTGTAACTGCAGTGATGAGAATGCAGTGAACTTGGTCAGTTGTTTTAATACTGTTATAAACAAATGTATTCCCAAGAATGTTCATCTATGGCCTTTCTGCTGAGATTAAATCAAAAATATTCCCTAAAGTCCTGTTGCTATGATGGAACTATGAAACAATCCCAGCAATTCAGAACAAGAAGAAATGTGTGTGTTAAGATGAAAACATCCTTTTCATAGTTAACATAGTTTTAAGCACATTATCAGATTGTTACTTATCAAGGTAATCCAAATAGGATACATGGCTTGTGATCTGCAACATCTTTGTAAGTAAAACACTTGCTGTAGTCGAGTATGAAATTAAAATGCATGGTGTAGTTTAACCAAGAGACACTGTTTATGTGGAAAGCACAAGAGAGTTTATAGTCAGCTATTCTTCCATATTAAGAAGTTATTGTGAATCATGGATATGAATTTAGAACTGAAATCAGGACGATAAGTTAATGACAGTGAAAATTAAAAGTATTTCACAAGAGGTCATTTCATCACTTACATTATGAATGATTCCAATTATTGCAAATCCAGCCTTACTGTATATTTATTTATTTATTTGACATTTGTTTAAAGGGATGGTCTGACTGGGTCTATAGAACCCGTTTTCAGCAGAGGCCCGGGGAGAAAAGCTCCACCTACAGTACAATGCAAATACAGTATTATCCAATACAAAAAAGATTACATTAGAAATGCTATACAAAAAATAAGTTGAAAGAACAAACTGCTACAAGATGTTGCAATATATCACTATACATCTAGACAATTCTATACAGTTAAAACATTACAGACAATAATAATCACTCTCATCATACATGATGTAGGTAGTGTCAAAAAAGTACATAGGTAGTACAATGTGTGACAGTGACTGTTATAGTACATACAAAATAGAATGTTAGTTTCAGTTAGGAAAATAGCAGCCAGAAAGTTAGTGATGCAGATAGATAGTGAGAGAGAGCATTAAGAAGAATAGAAGCAATAAAGCCTGAGCAGTAGCTTAAGGATATGGTATAGAAGCAGAGAAGGAGTTAGAAGAGCTTTAGGATCTTGCAATCTGTGAGGGATTGAAATGTGAGAGAAGAGGAAGACCTGAGCACTAGGCAGGCTTTATGCGGGAGCAGAGCTATCTATTTTTGAGATGATTTTTTAAAGAGGCTTTGAAATGGGTTATGCCAGGCATAGACCTGGTAGCTAGAGGTAGTGAATTCCAAAGTATAGAGATGGAGTATGACTACAGACAGTGACTAGGTTTTCTTGTGGATTTTGAGTTAGCTAAGATATTTTGTCTTCTGATCGTAGGGATCGATTTGGTGTGTAAGGTGTGACTAGATTGTATATAAAGTGCCAAAAAACTGGCACACCAACTCTTCAAGTTATTGAAACCAAATATTAAGGTGAGAGACAGAACGGCATCAATTCCATATAAAATAAGCAAAGCTGTCCAAGTAAATAAGTTATTAAATAAATAACACCTTAGTCTGTTACCCAAGCCATACTCAACTCTATAACAAATAAATAAACTATTCAAACAAGATGCAGAAATAAATAAATAACTTTTGCATGGGCTCTACTTACTACAAGATGGATAAATAAATAAATAACTTTTTTTTCCAGAAATCATCTTATCAAATGGATCTGCAGCATATCAAAGAGCAAAACCCCATACAGACCTGAACTGTAGAAGTTGCAGTTACCAAACTACACTGACAAGTCACCTCAACTCAGCTGTTTCTCTTTTTTTGTTTGTAATATAGAATTCACTGTGTACTTCACCTGCATATGCTGTTTTCTGGGTGTCTTGTAATGTCTTTATGATGATAAGAGTCAGCATGCAGGCTTTTCAGCACTTTATGTATGATGAGGCTGTATTCCCAGAAATGGTATTCAGTCTTAATGCAGTAATCCATTTTATCTGATTCCTTTTGGTTGAATGCCACTTTGGAAGTGATCAGCTGCTCAAATGAGTTTGTGTTGTGTTTGCACAAATCAGTCACTTTAGGGTTTGATTTGGGGTCTGATCTGGAATGTGTTTTTAGATTGGTGCTGGGTTAGATTATAAATTCAAGTTATTGTTACGGTTAACTTTAGGATTAGGCTTAAGGTTAGGGTGGATATGGGTAGGGTTAAAACTAGCTTTATGGTTAGGGTATAGGAGGTTTTGTGCAATGCGTTGGAGGTATGGGGACTTTGTGCCTCAGTAGAAAGTGAGCTTTTAACTATGTGCATGTTTGTTTATTATACATTTTCATTGAAATATTTAACCAGTGGATTTTTACTGTTGTTGCTTTGTGTGATGCAGTTTTAGATGAAATGACCTAGAACCTTTAGAAATTCTAAAAGGTATTAGTCAAGTGTAACTGCAGTTGAGTTGGAAACCTAGTGGCATTTGAAATGGTTTGCTTTTAGGTTCACATTTTTGACAAGCTAGCATGGAAAGTGAGTACTACTATGTGATTTGGCAATACACCTGGTAATAAGTTAAAAATGCAAAAACTTTACATTTTAAGATATACGAGTCTTTCATGATGAATAGAAACAGCCAATTTACCATCTTATAACAATTTGCCAATAGTGAATTATAAGCCTTTGTATCTGGAAAGCATGAGTTGCTTTTTATTGGATCTTGATGATTTATTAATTAAAAATATATATTTTTTGTTTTTTGAGCTTTCTGTTGCAGAACCAGCAAGGCTCTGGGCAGGATTCATGAAGCCTCTGTGTAAGAGTTACAAGGCCTACACGGAGGCTGCAGTTAAACGGTGTGATGTCAGCATGTCATGCATATGCATGAGGGCATGCTGAATCACACCTAAGGCTTATACGGTCCGTGGAAGACAGTAGGGGGCGTGTCCGTAGACCGAGCCCTGCAAGCGGACACGCCCCCAGAAGAGTAAAAGTGCCTAAAGTAAACCCCCACGACAGAGTACATGGAAATGTGAATAAACACAACACAACACATGCCCCCACAGACTATGAACATAAAATTATATAAATGAACATGTTATATTTTTTTTAAATTGTAAATATGTTTGCCCGTGAGTGCGCTTTTTCTTGCGCTGGCGTGCCCGTAGCTCAGCCACAGTTAGCAGTAAGTGGAAAAGCATATAAGAACTAACTATGCAAAGTAAGCCAAAAAGCAATAGCGTAGCGGTAGAGACGTCGGCTGAAGAGCAGGCAGTCATGGTTCAAGCCCCCATAACATCAATTTTTATTTTTAGTGAAATAAGCACGAAACAAGTCCCTGACATATATGTACACATATAAAATTATATTTTATGTAAAATGTAATGAAATAGGCCATTTATTTTGAAGAAATGTGAGATAACAAAATAATACAAAATGCCAGATGTGCCTATAGCTGAGCTACAGTTTAACAAGGTGAGTGCATCTGCCCGTAGGTGTGCAGTGGTTTAACAGGTGTAAAATGAGTGCCCGAAGGTGAGCAGTGGTTTAACAGGTGAAAAATGAGTGCCCGTAGGTGAGCAGTGGTTTAACACGCTGAAACTGTGTGCCCATGGCTGAGTTGAGCGTAATATGCGTGCTGACAGCCAAATGACGCGTAAACCAGCATGCCCCGTTTGCGCGGAGCTGCGCACCGCACCAACAAGCTAACTAACGGGCAACGTTGAGCAAGCTGTAACAAAACTGCCTTTACACAGACACACCCCCTAGCCTGTCTAGACAGTCATAAAATATAAAAAGCAGTGGCCAGGTTCGAACCCAGGATACCATGCACCATAGTAAAGGTACTGAACCACTAAGCCATGACAGCTGTACTTAGAAATGCAGTAATAGCAAATATATAGGAATGAATAGAAAGAGGAGCATGACAAAGCAGGTTTTGTGAAGCTGATACAATTCCAAAATGGCCAATCACAGATAAGTGTGGGAAAAACGGCATATATAAGCCCCATAGGCGGAATACACAGCATAACTGATTGTAGAACTAACTTGCAGCCAGAATGTCAGGAGTAGGTGAGGGTAGTTGCTTCCGAGCACAGAGGTGGGGCATTGAGGAGTCCAGATACATGGTCTGGCTCCTTGTCCACAATCATGAGGCCCAACTCCTGCAGGGCCAGGTCCTCTGGGGAGCATATAGGGCTGAGACATGGGACCGGTTGGCTCATGATCTCACCAGTGCCACAGGGATTCCAAGGACTGGTGAGCAGGTCCGTCACCACCATGCGGACCTGAAGAGACGTAAGCAGGACCAACTGAACCTTTGGATCCAGGAGGCCCGGCAAATACCCAACGCCCCACTACTAAGTTACATCTAATTATGTATGTAAGAAATTAACCGAGCTGATATTATGGAGATGTGTATTCCAATATTACTGCATTTATATTACAGCTGCAGGTGTCCGTTCTGTGAACCGCAGAGCCTATGGCGATAGGCTGGTGCGGCTGCGCCACCAGGCAGGTCAGTAATCCTCTCCCTGTAACTGTAAATAAATATAAAAGTATGACAGTTAGCAAAAGAGTGCAGTGCAGTCACTAAGTAATAAAATGTGCAAGTAACTGTGTAAGAGTGTTTGCAAGTATTGCTTGATTACAAAAGTGTGTTGCAGTCTGTAATCCAAACAGAAAATGAAAATGTCTGAAATAAAGTCTGAAATAAAGATGCCCCACCTGTAATATAATAGTACACAACCTGCAGCAGGCTGAAAAGTACAGCTGCAGAAGATGAGCAAATCACATGTGTGAAATATATCCCTGTTGAAATACTGAAACATGACAGAAGTGAGACTGTTGGAAAGGATTGTAATAACTGCAGGTAAAACATGTCAATAAAGCCTAGAAGTAAGTACCATCCTGAATTGTAAAATTAAAACAAGTGAGAGAGTGTGAGAAAGAGTTATGAATCCACCAATAAAGTAGTAATAACTCCTGAATAAAGTATACTGCAGTTAGTACAGAATGAAATGAATGTGACAAGCAGAACCAAACTGTAAATGTGTACAAAATGTTCCTGCAGCTGGAATGTGTATTCCAAAATCTGGATATGTTGCTCTCAGTCTGCAATATGCAGATAGTATGATTGTCTGAAATACCAAACATCCACAGTTGTCTATAGCTATATAAAGCAAATGTAGCAGGATGATGTAGCTGAACAAAGCCAGATATGAACGTGTATGAATAAAAATGAAAATGTATATTGATGTAGCAGTAACATTCCTATCACCAACTTGAAGTAGTTATCACATAGGAAACTGTAGGTAGAACTGTAGTGTGTATATATATGCAGCTATTAGAAATGTACAACATATGTATTGGTATTTGAAGGTGTTAATTATATTTTCTTCACCCTACCCTATAACCACATATAATCCATTCCATGTGAAATTGGTATGTGCAATCACAATTAACACCCCTGGACATTTGTCCTGTTGGGTCATACATATTTGCATGTACGTTGATGCATCTGCCCTGTTCATACATCCAAACCTGATGACCTGTTGCCATCAATCAACCCTGCATGTTGTTGGACTGTGTATTGCTGTTCAAATTATGCATGTGTTATGCTCGCTATTCAATGGTGGGAATATCTGGGTGTTTGGTTAATGGGAATACTAATGCATGCTGCTACAACTAATTGCGAATGGTATTGTATGTTACTAACACAAACTGTCATGACATAATGCAAAACATAGGATGACAGGGAAGGCGGGTTCCAGCGGACCCACCTCTCCCACCTCAGCTGGTGAGTGCACCTGGCAGTAGTGCCCAGTCCGGACCCTCCTCTGGTGGTCCTGTGCCACCTGCGGGTGGAAGCGCTGCAGGGGATGGGGCTCGTCCCCCCTCTGCAAGTGTGGCTGGAGGAGAACCACCACTCACCCTCCGTAGTGTCCGGACTGTGGTGCGTAGGGAGATCCAGGAATCTGTTCTTGGGCCCCTACGCCAGCTTGAGGCACAGGTGGCACAACTAACGGCATGCCTATTTCCGCCTACACAGCCCCAGCACAGCCCCATCCTGGGCAATGAAGGCACAGTGGCAACTGCCCATGGGTGGGGATATCAGTTCCACTGTTGCCATTTGTGGGCTCATGGGCTCTGGATATCCAAACATCCGTCCCCGTCAATTGTGTAACCCCCCAACACGTGTCATACACCGCCCTGTATGCGTCTTGTTTGGTGGGGGGTTTTAGCATTTTGCATATGCATGAGGGCATGCTGAATCACACCTAAGGCTTATACGGTCCGTGGAAGACAGTAGGGGCGGTCCGTAGACCGAGCCCTGCAAGCGGACACGCCCAGAAGAGTAAAGTGCCTAAAGTAAACCCCCACGACAGAGTACATGGAAATGTGAATAAACACAACACAACACATGCCCCCACAGACTATGAACATAAAATTATATAAATGAACATGTTATATTTTTTTTAAATTGTAAATATGTTTGCCCGTGAGTGCGCCATTTATGCTGGCGTGCCCGTAGCTCAGCCACAGTTAGCAGTAAGTGGAAAAGCATATAAGAACTAACTATGCAAAGTAAGCCAAAAAGCAATAGCGTAGCGGTAGAGACGTCGGCTGAAGAGCAGGCAGTCATGGTTCAAGCCCCCATAACATCAATTTTTATTTTTAGTGAAATAAGCACGAAACAAGTCCCTGACATATATGTACACATATAAAATTATATTTTATGTAAAATGTAATGAAATAGGCCATTTATTTTGAAGAAATGTGAGATAACAAAATAATACAAAATGCCAGATGTGCCTATAGCTGAGCTACAGTTTAACAAGGTGAGTGCATCTGCCCGTAGGTGTGCAGTGGTTTAACAGGTGTAAAATGAGTGCCCGAAGGTGAGCAGTGGTTTAACAGGTGAAAAATGAGTGCCCGTAGGTGAGCAGTGGTTTAACACGCTGAAACTGTGTGCCCATGGCTGAGTTGAGCGTAATATGCGTGCTGACAGCCAAATGACGCGTAAACCAGCATGCCCCGTTTGCGCGGAGCTGCGCACCGCACCAACAAGCTAACTAACGGGCAACGTTGAGCAAGCTGTAACAAAACTGCCTTTACACAGACACACCCCCTAGCCTGTCTAGACAGTCATAAAATATAAAAAGCAGTGGCCAGGTTCGAACCCAGGATACCATGCACCATAGTAAAGGTACTGAACCACTAAGCCATGACAGCTGTACTTAGAAATGCAGTAATAGCAAATATATAGGAATGAATAGAAAGAGGAGCATGACAAAGCAGGTTTTGTGAAGCTGATACAATTCCAAAATGGCCAATCACAGATAAGTGTGGGAAAAACGGCATATATAAGCCCCATAGGCGGGAATACACAGCATAACTGATTGTAGAACTAACTTGCAGCCAGAATGTCAGGAGTAGGTGAGGGTAGTTGCTTCCGAGCACAGAGGTGGGGCATTGAGGAGTCCAGATACATGGTCTGGCTCCTTGTCCACAATCATGAGGCCCAACTCCTGCAGGGCCAGGTCCTCTGGGGAGCATATAGGGCTGAGACATGGGACCGGTTGGCTCATGATCTCACCAGTGCCACAGGGATTCCAAGGACTGGTGAGCAGGTCCGTCACCACCATGCGGACCTGAAGAGACGTAAGCAGGACCAACTGAACCTTTGGATCCAGGAGGCCCGGCAAATACCCAACGCCCCACTACTAAGTTACATCTAATTATGTATGTAAGAAATTAACCGAGCTGATATTATGGAGATGTGTATTCCAATATTACTGCATTTATATTACAGCTGCAGGTGTCCGTTCTGTGAACCGCAGAGCCTATGGCGATAGGCTGGTGCGGCTGCGCCACCAGGCAGGTCAGTAATCCTCTCCCTGTAACTGTAAATAAATATAAAAGTATGACAGTTAGCAAAAGAGTGCAGTGCAGTCACTAAGTAATAAAATGTGCAAGTAACTGTGTAAGAGTGTTTGCAAGTATTGCTTGATTACAAAAGTGTGTTGCAGTCTGTAATCCAAACAGAAAAATGAAAATGTCTGAAATAAAGTCTGAAATAAAGATGCCCCACCTGTAATATAATAGTACACAACCTGCAGCAGGCTGAAAAGTACAGCTGCAGAAGATGAGCAAATCACATGTGTGAAATATATCCCTGTTGAAATACTGAAACATGACAGAAGTGAGACTGTTGGAAAGGATTGTAATAACTGCAGGTAAAACATGTCAATAAAGCCTAGAAGTAAGTACCATCCTGAATTGTAAAATTAAAACAAGTGAGAGAGTGTGAGAAAGAGTTATGAATCCACCAATAAAGTAGTAATAACTCCTGAATAAAGTATACTGCAGTTAGTACAGAATGAAATGAATGTGACAAGCAGAACCAAACTGCGAAATGTGTACAAAATGTTCCTGCAGCTGGAATGTGTATTCCAAAATCTGGATATGTTGCTCTCAGTCTGCAATATGCAGATAGTATGATTGTCTGAAATACCAAACATCCACAGTTGTCTATAGCTATATAAAGCAAATGTAGCAGGATGATGTAGCTGAACAAAGCCAGATATGAACGTGTATGAATAAAAATGAAAATGTATATTGATGTAGCAGTAACATTCCTATCACCAACTTGAAGTAGTTATCACATAGGAAACTGTAGGTAGAACTGTAGTGTGTATATATATGCAGCTATTAGAAATGTACAACATATGTATTGGTATTTGAAGGTGTTAATTATATTTTCTTCACCCTACCCTATAACCACATATAATCCATTCCATGTGAAATTGGTATGTGCAATCACAATTAACACCCCTGGACATTTGTCCTGTTGGGTCATACATATTTGCATGTCACGTTGATGCATCTGCCCTGTTCATACATCCAAACCTGATGACCTGTTGCCATCAATCAACCCTGCATGTTGTTGGACTGTGTATTGCTGTTCAAATTATGCATGTGTTATGCTCGCTATTCAATGGTGGGAATATCTGGGTGTTTGGTTAATGGGAATACTAATGCATGCTGCTACAACTAATTGCGAATGGTATTGTATGTTACTAACACAAACTGTCATGACATAATGCAAAACATAGGATGACAGGGAAGGCGGGTTCCAGCGGACCCACCTCTCCCACCTCAGCTGGTGAGTGCACCTGGCAGTAGTGCCCAGTCCGGACCCTCCTCTGGTGGTCCTGTGCCACCTGCGGGTGGAAGCGCTGCAGGGGATGGGGCTCGTCCCCCCTCTGCAAGTGTGGCTGGAGGAGAACCACCACTCACCCTCCGTAGTGTCCGGACTGTGGTGCGTAGGGAGATCCAGGAATCTGTTCTTGGGCCCCTACGCCAGCTTGAGGCACAGGTGGCACAACTAACGGGCATGCCTATTTCCCGGCCTACACAGCCCCCAGCACAGCCCCATCCTGGGCAATGAAGGCACAGTGGCAACTGCCCATGGGTGGGGATATCAGTTCCACTGTTGCCATTTGTGGGCTCATGGGCTCTGGATATCCAAACATCCGTCCCCGTCAATTGTGTAACCCCCCCCAACACGTGTCATACACCACCCCTGTATGCGTCTTGTTTATCTTGTCTGTTGACCTACCCAACCTACCTCCCCAGCTATACCAACTTCCTTTACCTGACATACCACTCTCACCTGAAAAAAAAAAAAAAAGGGCACTCTGTACCCACAAAAAAATTATGCCCCATACATAGCTGCCCATTTCGCACACATGTCTGCTGGACATGGAAACTGTCAATTACAATTGACTGTACAAGTATTATTGTTGTCCTTACACCTCTCTCAGGGGTGGAAGGTTTCAAATGTCACACCAAATTACAAACATATGCACAGCTGTTGCTGATGAAGAAATGGGCAGCTATGGGCCTAACCTACATCCCTACTGCAAAACCCAAGCTTGTTTCCCTACTGTCTTACCTTCTTTGGGACCCCTTTTTCACCACTTTCCTGTCTCCCCATTTTCTTTTCTTTCAAAGAAAATAGCGCGGGTGTGCACATGAGTAAGCACTGTTAAGCGGTTGTAAGCAGGTGTGCACGGAGCTGAACGCCAGTGCGCATGCGGGAGCTCCGCGCAAACCAGCGCTAACCCAGTTACAACTGCTTAAAAGTGCCTTAGTCATTCTGAATGACAGGTCCTGTAGTCAGTTCAAAAGCAAAATAAAATCCCACTGTCAGTCCCGAACCCAGGAAACAGTAGTCTGTATGACTTACCACTAAGCCATGACTGTTATATAAGAGCATTGTGCTACAATAAATATATCATGTAATAGTAGGAATGAATGTAAAGGGAATATAGGATGTGTAGTACACAAAGCGTGTCATGTATATTTACTGTAAAATCTAGTGTATTTCTATAATACTAGTGTGTGAACAGAAACAGCCATGCTAGTTGGTAGCTAGTAGGTAATAATGTCAGTTATTATATATATATGTGTATATATATATATATATATATATATATATATATATATATATATATATAAATATATGTATATATATATATATATATATATATATATATATATATATATATATATATATATATATACATATAGTTGTAGGTGTCAGTGTACATACACACTTAGTACAGGAAACAGGAGAGATGAATGGAGAAATGTTAATCTGCAACATAGCCTGAATTATGAGAGAGATACTAACCTTTACACTCACAGAACAGTGTCCACAGCATACCAGCATGATCCCTGCCCTTACAATCTGAAAGGGCAACGCCTATCTCACATACCCTTTTATAGCACTGTCCTGAAATCACAGTGAGAACTGCAATCAGTACACAACTGGCTGCATGCAATTAGCAAATGCTGGCTAACAATTGGTGCAGAGGCCATCACATGGACATATGCAGATACCTACAAAAGCATCCTGTACTCCCACTCCATGCATGCAATACTTTCATTGCACCGTCTGGAGGCAGAGAGAGAGAGAGAGAGAGAGACAGAAAGAAAGAAAAAAAGAAAATAAAAACACAAACAAAAACTACACTTAAGAAAAACTAAGTTGAAGCTGTCATCAGTGACAGTATCAAGCTGGGCTTGCAGCAGCAAGAACCTATACAAACGGTAATGCAATCAGCTGTGACAAACACAGGTAATGTAAAGTAACAATTTAATAGTCTACATACTGTGAACCCTCCATATGTGTTATTGGTCTGTATCTATATGTATGTCTATGTGATAAGTTGTGTTTACGTTGTTTTACCCAAAGGGGATGACTATACATTTCATGCCATTCAGTGTTAGGCCATGATTCTGGCACCAGTTGTCCGTTTCAGTGAGGCCTGTCTGTAGGATGTGTGTATCAGCTGATGTATCGACTATGGCACCTAGTTTGCAGTCATCTGGGAACTTTGTCATCCACAACCCGCCCATATTTGCTTTCACATCTGAGAAGTAAATGCCAAACAAGAGGGGTCCTAGGACAGAGCCATGTGGGATACCACTTGTGACTGGCTTTGAGTCTGACATGGCTCCCACAATTTTGACTTTATGGATTCTGTTGTTCAACCAGTTTGCAACCCATCATGTGACATATGTATTAACATTTAAGCTGATGAGCTTGTCTATGATGCCTGAGTGGAGTATTGTGTTGAAGGCCTTAGGCAAGTCCAGGTAGGCTGTATGGACTGCTTTGCCCTCATCAATGGCTGTAGTGACTGTTTTGAAAAAGTCAACCAGGTTCAAAAGGCAGGATCAGCCCTTCACAAAGCCAAACTGGGTGGGATCAAGTGTCTGTAGGTCCCCAATATCGCTGTATATGAGTTCCATAATGAATCTTTCCATAGCTTTGCAGACCAGGCTGGTTAAGCTTATGGGTGGTAGTTCCCAGGGTCAGTAGAGGTGCCTCCTTTGTGGAGTGGGACCACTGTTGCTGTACGCCAGTGTTCAGGTACATATCCCGTAGTAAGGCTAAGGTTAAATATCAGTTTTATATGCGGTTGTAGCTCCTCTTGGAGTTCACGTAGCACACATCCAGGGATACCATCAGGTCCCATTGATGCTGTGTGTTCTGCTTTGCTGAGGGCGGCCCTCACCTGGACATCTGAGATGACAGGGAGGTTACATTCAGCTGTGATAAGTATTTCTTCTTTTGGGGAGAGGGAGGGGGGATATTTGCACTGAACCTGTCTGCCAGAATGTTGCCAATATCTGTGGGTTCAGTGAATTTTATGTAGTTGTGTACTAACTCTGAGCATATCTGAGGCTTTTGGTCCATGTTTCTAACAAAACTGAAGAAGGCCTTGTGGTTATCTTTAGTGTCCTTGGCCATTTCTCTCTCAGAGTTGGCCTTGGATGTTGTTATGAGAGAACTTAGCCTTTTACTAGTGCCGACCACAGATGCCTTCCCTTTATGTGATTCTGCTCTGTCCTGCAGTAGCCTCCTTCTATCGTTATACAATTTGTCTTTGGCTGGGGTCCACCAGACAGGATGCTTAACCTTTGTACATAGGGTCTGGGTTAGAATTGTGTGTGCATGTTCCATGCATTCTTGGGGATGTCCGTGGGAAGCATTTGCAAAGGGGTCAGCATTGTGGGTTGTGGCTTCCACTGGCCCAGTGGGCTGCATGGATACCATCTCAGTCCTAACAAGTGAAAATCTGTCTATTCACATATATTTCAAAGTAGTCTACTGTGCTGGTGGTGGTGGTGGGATATGTATATCCAGGCCGATTATTTTGTGTCCAGATCACACTAGTGGATGACATTCCACATACAGTACCTTGTTATGAACCCCCAGAGTGAGGTGGTACATTGGACTTGTCTCAGTGTACTGACTGATGGGGCTTGGTACTATGTTGTATGGAATGTGGCAGGTATTGTTGCACAGGTGTCGGCTGAGCACTGATATCTGGCCATGTACATGTGTATCCACCAAGAGACACACACGTGCTACATATGGGAGTAGTAGTATATCACTACAGTTGAGTATCATGTATAGTATGTGTGCCATATTTTGCTGACATAGTTTGCTGATATCCTGTTTGTGTTCTCTTTCAGGGACATGGCGCGTCAGCAAAATCCTGCCTACTCTGCTGCAGAAGATGAAGAGATACACCAGAGCCTGGTGTGGGATTATGACATACTGTTTTCCCGCACCAGCCAGAATCAACAGGAGAGGGCTGCACTGTGGCAAGACCTTGTCCATAGGATAAATGACATTGGCACGCATAATAGGACATATGAGCAGGTACAACATCACTGCAGTGATTTAATCAGAAATGTCCGTCAGCGTGCGTCGGGTATCCACAGGCAACAGGTCGCCACAGGAGGTGGGGTAGCCACACAACCCCCCCTCACCAGACTGGAGGGGCTACTCCTAAGTGTTGTGGCTCCAGCCCAGGAACATCAACAGCAACACACCTGCATTATGATGGAGGCTGGAGCCACACAGCAACACGACATGGAGCGTGCAGGTAATATGCCATATGTACACTTGACTGTTCTGTACACTGTTAGTTTATGCATGTGTAAGGTGTGTCCTTGGTATGTAGCTGTCAACATAGTATGTAATTGTGCAGGTGTGATATTGCCAATATCAGCAGCTGACATGTGAAAGGCAACTGTTGTACTACTGAACTGTATCATATGCAGTATCAATGGCACAGTTGTGCCCACTGACATTAATCCCCTCATTTCTGCAGGTCCCTCCGGTGTTACAGCAAGGCAGCCCATCCATGCTGGTGAGTGTGTTTTAACAATACCTATAATAGTCCTGATAGTACCAGTAATAATAGTGTAACTCAGTAGTGCTCTGTGTGTATACTGCGGGGTGTGCATGTGTGCATGTGTGCATGTGTGCACGTGTGCGCGTGTGCATGTGTGCATGTGTGCATGTGTGCATGTGTGCCTGTGTCCACGTGTGCATGTGTGCATGTGTGCATGTGTGCACGTGTGCATGTGTGCATGTGTGCATGTGTCCACATGTCCACGTGTGCATGTGTGCATGTGTGCATGTGTCCACGTGTGCATGTGTGCATGTGTGCATCACTGGTAACATTGTGTAGACATTGTAAACTGTGTTTCCTGTCTTCCTCCCACAGGTTCTGGTGCTGCTCTGGTGTCCTGCAGCAGGGAACCTGAATCTGGTGCCACAGGTACTGATAATGATGATATCCGTGTAATGGCACAGGAAGATGTGTCAGGGTCCGTCATTGGTCAGCCAATTGACAGTACACAGCTGTCAACCCCATCATTGCACACAGTCATCCTGCCAGTACATCCTATGTCACCAATGTCCCTAGGTGATGGACAGGATACAGTGGGCATTGACCAGGGTAATGTGGTATCTGTGGCACATGCTTCCCCACACAGCAGCCATGGGCAGGGTCCTGAGATGGTACCACACAGACAGTTGCCCATGGGTTCTCGTGGGAGCATCCATAGGCATACTGCCTCTGGCAGACGTGCCCAAAGAGGTCTGTCAACCTCAGCTATGTTTCGGGCTGTCATGCAGGCACAGTCACGTATGGAAAGGAACACCAGACAGGGTCTGAGGGAGCTGAGAGCATGTCGCACATCCATGACTGACAGTATGCGTGACATCGCGGATGCTATCCATAATTTCACCGATGTCATAGACAGATGTTGTGGGAACATATTACAGCAGTTCCACAACTACATGTCCATGAGCCAGGGCAATGGTGGACGGTTGCGGCGTCGACGTGGCCGTATGCCAGCAACAGCAGCAGCTGGCAATCGGCGTGGACGACAACAGGCCCGCGGATGCCCCCATAGTGCCAGCAGCAGCCCCAGTATCTAGTATCATGTTGGTAACAGTACAGTGTGCTGATATGATTGTGTGTATATCCCAGCATGCCTGATGCAGTAACTGTATGACTGTCCTGAATTGTTATCTACACCCATAGTAAGTACCATAGTGTAACAGCTGCACATTATTGCATACCGGTGGTAAGGATGTCAACAGATAGCCACATACATAGGTAGCATAGGGGAGAAGGTAATGCAAGTAGTGATACGCAATGATGGACATGTACACTAATGGTGGCATGTTGCCCACAATGACTATGCAATGTGGATGTTTGCGCATGTTGATATGTGTGCAGTACCAATTTAATTTAAATTAAATTAAATTTTAAATAATATCAGTTTTACCATGGACATCTGAGCTGTGCATTCCTGGGTACATGTTTATAGTGCCTGCATATTTGCACTGTTACCTACTGGAAGTGGTAACCCTTGTTTGTTGTACAAGGGACAACTTCCAGCCCTGCTGACTGTAGCTTTGTGGGCATGCATGTTTGCCTGAGGTCCGCTGGAACACTGATTCCACCTGCAATGCAGATTTACAGAGCTTCTGTGGATTCCTAGTGACATCTGCATAGCGTACTATATGTCAATGTCTCACTTGACAGAACATCACTGTCTGTCCTGTTCGCATGTACGTTGCCTGTGACACATTGCATATGACTTACCTGGCATTTGCCCACGTGTGCAGTCATAAATGCCAGCGCTATGAAATCAGAAGCAGTACACCCACACATACTCACCTTCAGTATGTTGTTCCCCATTGGCCCTATGTGTTGGTAATCACCATGGCAATCACACTACTATGGTAGCATGTGCAAAGGTAACTTGTGAATCACCTCTATGGTCCAGTTGCGGTATATGTGAGTCATGTGGCAATGTCACAGCTGCCACATGCATGCAGTCAACCCTCTCCCCTGGCCAGGAACGTACAACACATGTGTGAGATGCAACCACATAGCCAATCTGGGGACTGAGCACTCTGAACCCAGTACTGCCATACCCTGTCAGGTGGCATGACATACTACAGTGACTACAATACCAGTCTGACATAGACCTGGACTGACAGCAGTCCAAACACATGAACACACTGGGGCATACTTGGAGCCTCAGAATAGCATCCTGCCTGAGCATCACACACCTCCGCAGCTGGCACACAGGCATACGTTAAGTCAGAACAGAGCACATGCCACACATGGCACACACATCCCGTGTGCCAAACACTCACAGCCTGTAGGGGTACACAACACACCTGCTACAGATGTGTCAGGTACCTCTCTTGGCTGGTGCAGTGGGGTCCCGCTCAACAGGCTGTACATGGTGAAGGTCACAGTGATATGCCCGTGGGGCACTATGGTCCACCACATAACACATGCATACAGGTCAGTCAGAGGCATGGACACATATGACTCAGTCATTGTCCATGCCACTATGGATGACCTGAGATGTATCTCCCTCGACTACATGATAGGGAACATAGAAGGGCTCTCTCAGCATGTGACACGGGCTGGTATGAGCCTGACCTTGGTTGCCATCATATCCTCACCAGGTATTGCTACCACAATATGTAGGAAGGGTGTTGTATGTCTACATTTTGCTCAATCTCCAATGTCATTCATAGGGTATCCAATGGCTGTCAGCGTGTGCTTACATGCTAGGGAAGCCACAATGATTTGCGAGGGGCAGCTTGCACGTGTCACCCATGGGCCATTGTATATTGGCGAAGCCTCTTGATACACACATAGTGCCTTTTGATGCAGGGCACAGATTACATAGCCACCTCCGTGGGTATCACACGGGATAGGACACTAACAGTAATGCTACACAACACCAGCAGTGTACTCCGCAAGATGCATGCACTGGACACTGTCCTCAGCACGGTAAACTGCAATATCTGTGCAGTAACAGATTCCTGATTCACGGCTCACAGGTGCAACCCATCACTGCCAGGTTATACCTCATACCATGCCTGTCGTCCCCTACACATGTACCACACATGAACAGGGGGAGGTATCTCAAGGCACCACAGATACACACACCCCCAGGTTGTTGGCACAGCACAAAGCATCAGGGCCTATCCATGTGCAATTAACAGTGTGTTGGACTGCCTTCTGGTTCATAGCCTGGCACACACAACTCTCCCATACACAGGAAACCCACCCGTCCTCCCTAACAACACTGGGAATATGATGGTCTCTAGATATGTCTTTATATGGCTGGACTGCATCCAGCCGAACATTGTGTGTGAGCATTACTGTAGCTACAACACACTAGCTGAAAGGTTCCCAGCATGTAGTCACTGAATTGCAGTGGAACAACATGTTACCACTCCCACAACAGGTGGGAACATGCAGCACCTGTTCATCGACTACATGTAGACTATATGGCCCAGACCACATGTGTATCCCCCGCTGTTAGGATGATACCATGTACAACTCACACTGTATATACACATACCGCATGCAGCCCCTGCACAGTAAGACACAGTCATAATGTTATGCAGTGCAAATACCATTTATTCACTTGAGGCACATGTCAGACATGGGAACTATTGAAGGTCACAGGTATATATGTGTATGTGGCACACACATACATCATGTGTGCATTGCCATTGCTGGTTTAAGCAATATCATGCATTGTTATGAACAACAACCCACACATGGGCATTTTGTGTGACACAAACACACATGGCAGTTGTGGGTTTCCAAAACATACCTATCTGTGCTCTGACAGTAGTAATAGACCCAGTAACGGAGCGCACTATTTGCATTACTGGGCGATTAGCCCTGTTTGGCTATACTGATAGTGTGGTGACATCACATGTGTTTACTGGGGGAATATGCAGCATCTGGTGTATTGTAGTAGTTGCCAAAAGGAACTGTTTTCTCACACTTGCAATTACACACACCCTACTACCCCCCCCACACACACTTGCCATTTGCAGGATTTATACCCCTACCTAACTATGTTATGACACTTGAGAGAGAAGCATTAGCGGAGCGCACTATTCAAATTACTGGGAGGTTCCTCTTCTCTGGCTGTACTTATAGGGTGCTGACATCATCAGTGTTTGGAAAGGGTAATGTGCATCATGTAGTGTGTTCTCCTGATTGCCAAAAAGCACATAACTTTCATACAGAATTACACATACACAAACTCCTCTCATCCAAACACACACACTTGCCATTTTAAGGATTCAAACCCCTACCTAGCTATGTTATGACACTTGAAAGAAACGCATTAGTAGAGCACGCTATTTGAATTATTGGGAGGTTTCTCTTCTCCAGCTGTACTTATAGGGTGCTGACATTATCAGTGTTTGGAAAGGGTAATGTTCATCATGTAGTGTGTTCTCCTAATTGCCAAAAAGCACATATCTTTCATACAGACTTCCAAACACACAAACTCCACTCATCCAAACACACACACTTGCAGGATTCAAACCCCTATCTAACTATGTTATGACACTCAAAACAGACGCATTAGCAGAGCGTGCTATTCGCATTACTGGGAGGTTTCCATTCTCCTGCTGTACTTATAGGGTGCTGACATCATCAGTGTTTAGAAAGGGGAATGTGCATCCTGTAGTGTGTTTTCCCAGTTGCCAAAAGGGACATTTCCCTCACACAGACTTGCACACACAACAACCCCACTCACCCACACACACTGAGCATTTGCAGGGTTCAAACCCCTACCTAACTATATTTTGACACTTAAGTGAGACGCATTAGCAAAGCACGCGATCCAAATTACTGGGCATCTGTTCTGCACCTGCAGTATTTATAGGGTGCTGACATCATTATTTCTACAGAGGTATGTACATCTAGTACTACCTGTCAGGTGGGGGATAGCATATATATGCATTTGCAGCCACCTACTTCAGGGTCAGATATGCACATCGCACTGGCAGGTTATGTTCTATACCATGCTTCGTGACCACAGTACCTGTAACACACAACACAACCAGTCCAGAACACCCCTCCCACATCCAGGACACACACTTTGCTTCCCTGGGAACAGTGCCAGGATATGCAGGTGTTCACATGCACCATTCCAGTTGTTAACGTCAGGTACAGGCATATTGTGTGGGAACTACTCAGGCCTCTACAAC
The DNA here is from genome assembly GCF_019279795.1 of Protopterus annectens. Lineage (NCBI taxonomy): Eukaryota > Metazoa > Chordata > Ceratodontiformes > Protopteridae > Protopterus > Protopterus annectens. Next base: position 1,161,873,002 of record NC_056729.1, on the reverse strand, counting down.
ATTACCCTACAGCCACTACAATTTGTGAGTCCATGTGCTATGGCAGAACCACTCACCACAGCCACAAGGGGGAATACATATTGCACCTGGCCATCTGCAACATGGGTACTCATTGTTCCACACCAGAGGTAGACCACCATTGTTGATATCTGACCATACCCACCTTTCCCTGGACATCCATATCCCATCCCCACCCCCAGGCAAGGTTGTCACTGCAAACAAACTGTATTTATCACAAGCAGACTTTACACTTGTGAAGACTGGGGTGGAAGACTTCAAAGGACCCATGCTGGGGGAGTATACTGGCCACTCTGCATAATCCTTGACAATTGCATTCTATGAGCATGTGGAAGGTTTGCATTGATCATGCTATCCCAAATATACCCATGACTGCTCCACAACAGGACATCTGTCAGGTGTACACCAGCCATATATGAGCTGTCCAACAGACAGAGTGAGCTAATACATTGCAGTGCAGTAGCCCACAGAGGGAGGACATCTCTGAACAGTACCGGCATGACACTTCAATCCCACATAATCATCATGACACAGTGTTGACAGTGAAATTGTCCGGACAATGCAGATAAGGCTCCCCTCAGTCTGTTATTGACGCCCACTTACTGTTAGAGGTCCTCAGCAACCCTCTTCCAGCACACACCAACAACATGGATGTGGCTTAGCACATTCAAACCCTGGGATCTCCACTGTGTCCCTGCTTGACAGAGGCACAGCACACTAGCCTCACACGGTGCCTTATGTGACCTACTTTACAGTGGCACAGTAGCCTACTGTACTGGGGAGGCAGACGCCAAGCAGACTCTGGCTAAGCTGTCATTCCCTAGGGCAAACAGCCTAGTGTTGACCTCTACACCCATATGTTTAATTGTCAGATGCACATTATTTGTTGCTGATAGACTGTTTGCAGGTCTTTATTGCCATAGCATTCCCTGTTTGTATGAACAACGTGTGTATCTGTGGAAGATGTTTGCATATGGGAGGGATCCACTATATCACGTATGTCTCTGTAGTCATTTAACTGTGTGCACTGGGCAGATTGCTGTAATGTGGTTGGTTCCTGGAATAACACGCACATACCAGATATGTGTGGCCAACTGCTAAACTGAGATTTGGCCTAAGTGTGTGAGCATGCCCAGTTCAGCCTTCCCATGGCATGTTGACTGACATATGTCTCATTTATCAAAGTGTGCGAGCATGCCCAGTGTGTGCTTTCCATATGTTGAACTCTGCAGCCCACCACATTTGTGGATGAGTGTGAACTTCAACAATATCTCCCGTTTATGGTTGTGTGTTGTGTGTCATGTTGTGTAGTTACTGTCCAACTGCTTTGTGTGTGAACACAACAGGGATTATACTGTGCCTGCAGGGTTTGCATGGGATACTTTGCATACAGTTGTCAACATCCTTTCATACTGACCTAACACTATAGTACCGTATAGTGTACTGGTTCAGTACTTTCACTGTGGTGGACAGTATCCTGGGCTTTAGTCCTATCACTGCTTTACATTTCCATAGTGAGCACAACAGCCTGGTTAGGGGCCAGTTGTGCACATCTGACCATGTTGCATTATGTTCAGATATGAACTACTTATACCAGGCTTGTCCAACATTGGTAGTGTATTCCACAACATAGGTGTACATTGACAAACAGTAGCGATGAGCCCTAGGCCATTTCTAATGCTAGTCGGAGAGTGTGTTTGTCCTTCGACACACATTGTAAGTGGAGTTTGCCATACCATATGTCATGGTTAGTATACTGTGCCTCCGTCTACCTGTGACATAACAGTGATACCCAGGGTAAACCTACCATCTCCCATCCACTCATCACGATTCCTCTTGAGGAGAATCGATGAGTGACTCTATGGACAACCTGTACTGGGAGTTTACTCATGAGTGGGGGTGGCTTCTGTGTTATGGATCATGCAGTACAGCTTGTCCTATGTATGTCAGTGCTGGGGTTCAGGTCTCTCATGTGCATAGCTCACTGCCATTCAGATTGTACAAGGTGCAGCATGTTCATTGATTCCAGCTTGGACATGGCTTTAGACATCAGGCACAGCTTGCCTCTGGGTGGGCAGTATGGCAGTGTGTGGAGCTGCAGTTTGTTTAATCAGGCAACACATGGCATCTGTTCAAGCTCTTTGATACTCCTGGTGAGGTACTGTTGGGGACTTTACAGTTGATGGAGGTGTCTGCTGAGGTACATCCCACAGGGGCTATTGTAGTCAATTGTAATGCTGATGAAGGATGACTGCAAAGCCACAATGACCTCCCCTTATCTAGATCTGACAACCTTCATGATTAGGTGGGTATATGGTATGTTTCTGTGAACACTACAGCCACATGTTTGTCCAATGCAGGATATCTATCACCTTGTGTCCCCAGGTCTCTCATTACATGTTAGGTACGTAATGGGTTAACACCTATGTGGTAATTGGTGGGCACTTACTGTATATCCACGGGGGTTGACTATACACTTTTCTGCAATTAGCTTGCTGACATGGCTATGGCACCAGTTGTCTGTTTCTATGTGGCCCTTTTGTGGGATGCTTGTGTCAGCTGGAGGGTCAGATATGGTGGGCAGTTTGTAGTCCTCTGCATACATGTTCAGACACAGTCCTTCCATGTTGGCCTGTACCTATGGGACATATATACCAAACGAGGGAGGTCCCAGGACCAAGTCTTGTGGGATGCGAGTTATATCTGGTTTGCAGTCTGACATGGCTGCAGCATGTCTGACCATGTCAGTTCTGTCCTTGGTCTGGTTTGCAACCCCTCTACTGACATAGGGGTTTATATTTAAGCTGGTGAGCATATCTATAATGAACATGTAGGGTATTGTATGGAAGCATTTGCAAGGTCCAGCTATACTGTGTGGACCACATTGCCCTCATCAATGACCTTAATGACTGTTTCAAATGAGTCAAACATGTTTAGGAGCAGGATCTGCACTTAAGAAAGTCACACTGGGTAGGGTCCAGTGTCAGTAGGTCCCCAATATCTTTATGTCTGCGGTACATGCTGATCCTTTCCATAGCTGTGCAGACCAAGCTTGTCAGGATTCTGGGGTGGTAGTCTGCAGTATCCATTCAGGCAACACCTTTGTTGAGAAGGACCACTGTTGTTGTACACTGCTCTTTGGGTACATATCCTGTGGTACGGCTGACATTGAGCAGTAGTGTGATTTGGCATTCCATTCTTCTTGGAGTCCATGTTGGACTCAGCCCAGGACACCATCTCATACCATTGCTGCTGTGTGTTTTGCTTTGTAGATGCTGGCTGTTACCTCAGCATCTGCAATGTCAGGGGGCCAGCAGTCTGCTGGGATAGATATTTTGCATTCTTGGGGGGGGGGTTTGCACTGCACCTGTCAGGCTGTATGTTGGCAATATGTGTGTGTGTTTGGTATGTTGTTTGTAATATTTGTGTGATTCAGAGCATATCTGTGAATTCCCAACATGGTTCCTACCATCAGTTGAGTAAGCCTTGGGATTATTCTTAGTGTCCTGTACAATTTGTATCTTCATAGGTTCATAGGTTCATACTAGGCTATCCACCCTAGGGCATTTGTAAGCCTAGCCAGAGTGTGTGTGTCTTTCGCCGCCCCTTGCTATGTGAATATTATGGCCATTTATGATTTACTTTACTGTGCCTCTGTCTGGACGTGACACATTGAAGACCCCCAGTGTACATCTACGATCATCCATCAACTTGGCAATATTCCTGTTGAAGAGTGTCAGTGAGGGGCTCTGCCTAACATGGAGTGGGATTCTGTTCCAGGGTGTGGGGAGCCTCTGGGTTATGTATCTGTCCCTCCAGCACATCCTATTTCATTATGTGTTGAGGTTGACATCTCTCACTCTCACAGCTCCAATGGCTTTGAGTTTTCTGGGGTGGAGCATGTCCATTACTCCTGTGTTGGACATGGCCTTGTACAACAGACATACAATGCCTCTGTGTAGGCAGTATGTGACTGCATTCAGCTGGGGTGTCTACAGCCAGGCAGCATATGACATATATTTGAGACCCTTTATCCTCTTGGTGAGGTACCTTTGAGGTCTTTCTAACTGCTGCAGGTGTCAGGTAAGGTACATCCCAAATGAGGCATTGTACTAGATTATGGGTCTGATAAGAGAACAGTACAGAGGCACAATGACCTCTGTTGACATAGATGTGAATCCTTTCATGATACAGTGTCCAATATAGACAGTCTTCCTAGCCACATTGGCAATGTGAGTGTCACATAACAGGTTACTGTCCACTTGTGTCCCTAGGTCCTTGATTACTCCTTCCATACATAATGGTTTACCACCTATGTGGTAATTTGTGAGTACCTTGTTTGGTATTTGGTGGGACATTCATACTGTCCAGTGTCTTCAGGACGTCTGGGTGGGGTTCCTGTGTGTGAGAGTGTGGTCTGTAGCATGCTACAGACTGTACAGCAGTTTTGCCTACAGTTAGGTGCACATGGGTGGTCTCCGATGCTTTCTGCATTGTCAGTTACCTGGACGTATGTGTGTCTGTGCTGAATATGGATACTCCCAATCCTTTTATGTTTTGGTCCAGGTTTTGGGGCCATAACGCATGATATGAGGTATAACCTGGTAGTGCTGGTGTGCTGTCAGTAGACTTGCAGCAGGTTTCTGTCACTGCACAGACATCAATGTTCTCCATACTGGGGAGGGCCACAGGAGCATTCATATTGCGGTTTACACGTCTGGCATTGGTCAGCATTACCCTTATGTTTCTTACCACTTATGTTTTCTAGGGTGGTGGGTTAGTCTTTTCAGCCTTGCCTATGTAAGGCTCTATGGAGGTGGCAAAAGCCTTATCCAATATCCAGACGCCCAGGGGTAACAGGTGCAAACCATCCCTGGAACAGCAGCATGGCTTGTCAAGCATGACATCCCAAGCAGACAGACATTAGATCCTCTTTTAATGACAGCAGTAATTGTGCCACCTGTTAAAGCTAATCATTCTGTGTTTGTACTGTAGCATCATTCTTGGTGAGGGTAGGATGCTGCAAACGGGCAGTGTCATACCGGCCTGGAGTACATACTCAGAGAGCTCATCTATGTCTCTTTTCATGTAGTCCAGGGAGGTACATCTCAGGTCATTCACACCAGCATGGACAATGACTGCATCATATTTCTACTTGCTTTGGGGTGACCTGCATACTTGTGTTATGTGGCGTATTGTAGCAGCCTACAGGCAGCTTACTGTACCCTTTCCCTTGTTCAGTCTGGTGAGCAGGACAGCAGTGTGTCTGCCTATAGAGTCACCTATTACAACTGTATCAGGCATGTTGTTTCTATTTCTGGCCTGTGACTGTTTGGCACACCAGCTTTGTGTACTATGTGTTGCATGTGCTATGTTTGGAGGTTGTGGTTGCTTGGGGGTCTGCTTTGGAGGCCTCTGTTGGTGTGGTGTGTTTGTAATTAGGGCCTCCGGGAATGTTTTTCTGTGTTTATGTGTTTGGTTTGCAGTTGTGATAGGTCTATGTGGGACTGGGTTTGTGGTGTGTGTGGTTACCTTCTCCTCCTGACTAGTTTTGACAGTACTGAGTTGAGGGAGCTCAGCCTCCGGTTTGGATAAATGGTTGCATCTCTCACATATATTTATATTTCTTGGGGGGAGTTGAGGGTTGTCTGTGTACTTGGGGCAGGTGTAACATTGCCTCAGGATTCACAGATTCAACTTGTTGTAGCTGGACTTAGTGGATTGTATGTGTGGACATATTTTATCGCCATACTACTGATCAGTGATTACTTCCCTTTTTATGTTTGCTCTATCATGTAGTAGCTTCCTCATTCTCTTGCATGGTTTGGTAATGGCTGGAGTCCAGCATGCCAGATGCCTGCGTGTATGGCATTGTGTCTTGTTGTTATTTGTGATTGCATAATCCAAGCATTCCTGGCTGTGTTCATGGAATGCCTGTATAACAGGTTCTGAGGTGTGGCCCATATTTTGCACCTGCACAGGGCCTTTAATGGATTCCACATCAGTTTGGAGGGGTGCAACTTATACTTTACACATGTTTTTCACTGTGGTTTTCTGGCCAGGGACTGTGGTCAGGATGTGTATATCCAGTGTGATTACTCTATGGTCTGGTCTTACCAGTGAGGGATACACTTCTACACATCTTGCCATCCAGTACCCATGTTGCTGATTATCACATCCAGTATGCTTACCCCTCTTGTGGGAGTGGTACGTTGTTCCTGGGCATTTTGGTTTATGGATTCTAGGAAATTTTCTCCTACAGTGTTGGAGCTAGTATAATGCTCCCAGTCTATGTCTGGGTATTTTCAGTCAACCAATATAATGTGGTTTTGGGGGGCTTGATATATTCATGTATTCCAACATAGGCCAGGTGCAGTTCCTGGTGTTAGGATGGTAGTCTGTAGCAGGCTATAAACTGGGAAGCAGTTTTAGCCACTGTTACTTGACCATGGCTAGTCCATGCTGCTTCTTGTTGTGGTACCAACATGGGGGTGTGGTTATCCTTGACAATTATTGCTAGTCACCCTCCTTTTGTAGCTTGTTCCATGTTTTGAGGCTGTTCAGCACAGTATGAGGTGTAACCTGGTAGTGTTAGGGTGCTGTTGTGAGCCTTGACCCAGTTTTCTGTTACAGGACATATATCAACATTCTCCATACTGGGTGAGTTTACACTGCACGCATCTTGCTGTTTAGACTTCTGGCATTGGGTAGCATTACATCTAGGTTCTTATCCCTTGTGGTACCTATGGAGGTGGGTTTGTGTTTTGAGCCTTACCTATTCAGGGCACGCTGTGGGTAATGACAGCTTTTGCCAGTATCCATGAGGCCTGGACTGATAGGTGCACACCACCCCTAGCAGGTGGAGCATCATGTCATGCTCAGCATGTCGTTCCAGGCTGGCACACATTGGATCCCCTTTGACTAACTGCAATACTTCAGCCAATTATTGCAATTGATCATCCCATCATCATATTGTAGCATCATGCTTGGTGAGGGTAGGATGTTAGTCGGGTCCTCAAGTGTGCATATACTACATGGTGTTACATTACTTAACACATGGCATTCATGCCTCAGGTGGTGCTGCAGGGCTGCCTCTGTCGGATGCACATATTACACTCCCTGTACATGTTTGAGAGCAGGTTATGTCATTTTAGGCATCCATGTTATTATATGAATGAGTCAGAGAGGGGTATCATTCCCAGGGTTCCTACTGAGCCAGTGTATGTGCTATGCGTTGCCTCTTTGCCAAGGCCAGGGCATACTGGGCACGCCTCCTTCTGCCTACTGGGGTAGGCTCAGGTTGTTCCTCCTCTGAGTCACGCTCTGCCTGTGATGGCCTTGGCAATGGTGGGGGGCTGTTTGGCCCGGCCCTATGCTGGTCCTGCTGCAGCTGTTTTCGCAAGATCATATTATGTAGCATAGCACATACCATGACAATTTGGGTACATGTAGTTGGTGAGTACTGCAAGGCTCCACCAGATGTGTCCAGACACAGGAAGCGTGACTTGAGCAGCCCAAACACACGCTCTATTACATAACGTGTTTGTGCGTGTGCCTCATTATGGCGTTCCTGTTCAGGTGTGTGTGCGTTTCTGATGGGTGTCATCAGCCACGGCTCCAGTGCATAACCTGCATCGCCTACTAGGTGTCCGTGTGGGATGTCCCCATTGGCAAATGTCTGGTACAGCTGCGTCAAATGCCAGATATGGGAATCATGGTAGCTCCCAGGGCAGCCAGCACACACATTCATTATTATGCCCTGGGCATCACACACGACCTGGCAGTTGATGGAGGGGAAGCCCTTGCAGTTAATGTAGGCCCTACCCCACTCACCGGCTGGTGCTTTGATGCGTATGTGCGTGCAGTCTATTGCACCCACTACCTCAGGGTATTCTGCTATTTGCTGGAAGAGACGCATATTGCTGGCCAATACCTCACGGGCATTGGGGAAATATACATGATCACCGACATGTGCTGACATGGCATCCAGGAACAAGTGCAGTACCCTGGAGGCTGATGCCTGTGATATCCCCATCATATCACCAGTTGGTCTCTGGAAGGTACCTGTTGCTAGTATTCTTAGGCCAACACATACCTTCATTTCCACTGGGATGGGTTCCCCTCTGTTGGTTCTGTGTGTGAGGCGTGGCCTATACAGCTCGACAATTTGCTGCAGGAGGTCTCTGTCCACTCTATAGCGCTCTATCTCCAGCTCATGTAACCCGTGGTAGGTGACCCTGGGCCTGTACACTCTTCTCCGTCTCCTCACTGTGGGTTGTCTGGCACCATCTGCATTGTCACCACCCTCAGCAATTCGCCTATGTCTCCTTATGAGAGCTATTGCAGCCCCTAGCATTTCTGCTCTGAGTTCAGCTTTTTCAGTTTTCACTTCTAATAGGTTACTCCTGTCTTGCAGTGTCTCTTGACAGAAACATCCTGCACTGCTGTTTGCAGAGTTTTAAGTGCTTGGCTGAGCTACTATTCTGCCTGTGTAATTGCCTGCTTCTAATTGTTTTCACCTGCTAGCTCCAGCAGTATTCCCTGCTAGCTTCCTACTAATTCTGTTGCTTCCTTTTTCCTTTCTGTTTCCTCAGGGGGGAGCAACGTGCATACCAGCAGAAACACGCTCACAGTGGCTTACACGCGCGCACACATGCTTACACGGTTCAGAATCTGCTTATTCGGGTTAAAACGTGCGCACACCAGCGCAAACAGTCTTACAAGTCTGCCAACAGGCTCCCACATGCTCAGTCTGCCCTACACGCGTGCACACTAGCGCAAACAGTCTTAGAAGTCTACCAACACGCTCTCACATGCTCAGTCTGCCTTACACGTGCGCACACTGCCCTACCCGCACCTCATGGCGCGCACACGTGCGCATGCACACCCACCAAGAAACTTTGGTGTAAGTAACAGTGTACACCTTCCATTTCTTGACTTTCCCATGCTTATCTTGTGGCACTCCTCTTTCCATGATATGTGTCTGACATCTGTCATGTAACACTGACCTCCAATGAACTGCATTTCTTTCTACCATTCCCCCCTGTGATGTCACCTATCTCCTACTCTATTCCTCCCCCTTATGTATATCTTACACTACTCAGAATGTGCTCATTTGCTATGTGACAGTGGAATTCAGTAGCCTGACACTCATTTACATCAGATTGCCTACTAATGCTTAGTTACATGTCTTAGACTCAGCTTCCCCCCTTAGCAACCACTAAATGGTGGCCATGTTGTTTTTGGTCTGCTGGTCCCTGTATTGTAAACCCATGTATTGCATAAAACCCACATTTGTGGGTTTATAACCTTCATTTTTATGTGTTATACAGCGCAACCCATTTGCTCGGGGCTGTGCTGCGTTTAAACATCGCCGAAAAAAAAAAAATTTATTTTTCATATTTGCATCAGGGTACCTTACCAGTGGCCACATATTTGGCCATTGGCATGCTGCCTGACACATATGCACCCTTTATTTGGAGCTGACATGGCTCCATTGTGATTTTTGCAGAAACGTACTCAGTTGTCAACTGAGTACATTTCTGCAGCTAAAACAGCTCTTACACGGGCTGATTTCTGCTTCATGGATCGCTACTCTACCTCATTTGCATGCCTTTCGGCTGCAAGTGAGGTATTTAGCATATCCACACCCAGTCCGTGTAAGAGACGTTTTAGCTGGTCTCTTACATGGAGTTTCGGGCTGTTCCTGGATTGCGAGGCTTGCATGGAGTCTTACACGTCTCTTACACTCCATGCAAGCCTTCGTGAATCCTGCCCTCTGTATTCATTCATTTAGTTATTCATTCTCCAATTACCTGCTTAGTCGATTCAGGATAGTGAGAAAGGTGTAGTCTATGCTGGTATTCACTGGATATGAGGCAGTAACTAATCCAAAAGGGGTGCTAATCCTTGCATGATGCACATACACACTATCACACAATATACACACTTATGGACATTTTGGGGAAATATCACCCTACCTCTGGTAAGTCCTTGGTACATGGGAGGAAACTGGAGTACACAGATAAAAACACACATTGCAGGGACGATGTACAGATGGGAGAACTAAGTCAAACCGAGGTAGTAGTGTTAACTGATGTGCCACTGTGCTGCCTAAAAATAGTATTCTCTAAGAGAAATTATTCCCCCTTTTATTTGTTAATTGTTTTTATTATTATCTTATTCGGATTTATACAAGGTAGGAATACAGGAAATAGATAGTCTGAAAATATATAGAGAAGTAACAGAATAAATATTTAAGGACAGAGTTATTGTTTTCTGCTTTTTTTTCCTAATAAATG